>NC_142076.1:21623100-21775600 GCF_059756535.1 Pantherophis guttatus
TCCCTTCCAACATGAAGTCTCTTTTTATGGACTCTGTGTCCATAAAGGAGAAAATTCTGATTTGCGAACCTACCTGGAGAATTGTTCCTTGCAGTGTCTTCTAAAATCATATGGTGACTTGGCTGAAAATATCCAGCCTGTTTCACACTTCAGGGCAAACCTTGGCGTGGTTAAACCACCATGGAACCAATTTGCTGGTCACCCAAGTTACCAAGGCACCCACCATGTTTACAAAGGACCATCCTAAGGCCAAAGAAACCATATTATGACCGATACAGGAATCTAAGCATTAAAGATGGCACCAAGTGTTGAGATCTTGGGAATGTGGTTAGGCTTGACTCCCCCATAAGATGGTTTATAAACTCCAACGAAACTCTGTTTAGAAGCAAGGTTTTTATTTTGGCTTCAAATGCAAACGGTAGATCCTTCAAATGATTCCCAGCCTAAGAAAAGGAAGTCACGCTTTGTAATAAATGGCACTTTGTTTAGCAAATGAGTTAAGCCAAATGGTTTGCTATCTTTTCTAAAGAGGAGCTTCAACAGTCAAATGGGTAGCATATAAATTTACTGAATAAATCAGGTTTGTTTATTTTTTAAAAAAAAGCACCAAGTTGGGTTTTGTTGCAAAGGATCTAATCAACCCAAAATTTGGCAAGAAAACCACCAAGCTCAGAGAGCATCAAAGACCCCACAGCACTCCTCCTCCTCCTCTTCTCCACAAAATCCCCTCCCTTCTAAGCACTGATGATGTTACCTAGTTGGGTCATGAAATGTCCACAAGAAAACCTGCAAGCTCAGAGACCACCAAGGACCCCTCATTTCAACCCTGAGCTACAGACATTCTCCTTGATCGAAACCAAATCACAAATTATAGCCAGGGGAGCGAACCCAGCATGAACCGATTCAGACGGGAACCCGTTTCCCCATCTTTCCAGGCATTTCGCTATTTATTTATTTATTTATATCCTGTGAGGTGGATCGCAGCCTCTCATTCCCCCCCCCCCACGTGGATCCGTTTATTTGCTTGGCGTGAGAAATGTTTGCTCGCCCTGAACCGAAACGAACATACGGAGGGGCGTGTGTGCTGGGGGCGGGATGGACTCCGCAGGGCGAGCATTTCCAGGTAACTCTTCATTTATGTGGAAAAGCAAACACTTTCTGAACCAAGTTCAAAAAGGGCCAGGCAAATATTAACGCTGATTGGACCAGATGGAGGGGGGGGGGAAACGAGAGAGAGAGAGAGGAATCAGGGAACCGCAGGCTTCTCTGCAAATGACAGAAATGTTTTGCAACGTCTACAAAACAGGAAGAAAACACTGATAGGAGTTACTAGCAAAACACTTTTACGGCTATCGCAGGCAGGAAGCAGCGCAGAGTGGGGAAGGATTCTGCATTCCGCAAACAAACGCTGCGATGGCGGCTCTGTGCGCCAGACCGAAAGGCGCTGCAGCTCCCTTGCAGACACCTGATCACGAAACACCCAGAGACCATGAAGGTGAGCAGCGTAGATCCCACCCCGACTCTTCTCCGAAAGGGGGGGGGTTACGCATCCTCCCCCAGGAGTGACTTTACAGATTCGGTAAAGCTGCAGTACAGCTAGTCCTCACACTTACGACCGTTCCTTGAGCGACTACTTGAAATAAGGCACTGAAAAAAATGTGACTTGAGACCATTCCTCGCACTTACGACCGTTGCAGCATCCCCAGGGTCACCTGACCAAAATCCAGACCCTTGGCAACCCTTGGCTTCATATTTATGATGGTTGCAGCATCCCGGGGTGTGTCTGTGCGTGCGTGTGTGTGTGTGTATCACGCGATCCCATTTTGTGACCTTCTCACAAGCAAAGTCAACGGGGGAACCAGATTCGTTTAACGACCATATTTCTAACTTAACAACTGCGGGGATTCACCGAACAAATGTGGCAAGAAAAGTCATAAAATTGGGGGGGGAGGGGGAAACTCACATAACAAATTACTCACTTAGCAACAAAAATTTGGGGCTCAATTGCGGTCGTATGTCGAGGACTCCTTGTATTTACAACGGTTTTAGCCTCCCGGGGTCTTGTCCGCTCACAAGGAGGGCCTTGTCCCCAGGGCCAGGTAAAACCGTTGTGGAGACCCAGCCTCTCAGACTGCCGATTAGCCAAAGCAGGTCGGGTCTGACACAGACTATCCAGGGGCCCCAATTAATCTGCACCCCACCAGGCAGAAATTCAAACACAACCATCTCTTAAATCAACAACAAATAGGGCTCAACACAGCTTTGCCTGGGGACTTTTAGCCTGCTGCTCTTCCCTCCCGCAGAGCCTTCATTCATAAATGTCATCGAGCTGCTTAATTAAGTCCCCGGAGAATTTTATGTTGTTACACTCTCTCTTTTTTTAAAGGATAATTTGCAGGGGACGTGCTCTGGAAAAAGACCTGCATTGAGGAGACCACAGAGAGGACAACTGGGGATCAGAAGTTGGGGTGCAGAGACAGAAATTTGGGCAAAGCTGTAAGATATTTTAATGGAAAGGGGGCACCCCCTGCATTGGGTAGAACTCAGACCACCCATATTCGGTTCAGCCGGCAAACTGATTGCAAATGATGCTTTACAGGCAGGGGCAGAAGTTCAGTTTCTAGTCCTTAGCCTCCTAGAACCTGGCTGGGATATTTGCATTTCCAAGTTCTTGGGGGTTAAATTAAAAAAAAAATAGATTGTGCAGAAATGAATAGATTAACTATGATGATAAAGGAAAGAGAAGATTCAGAATATTTTAAGATATGGAATAAATTTTACTATTGGTTAGAAAAGAGATACAAATAAGTTTTTAAAAGAGATTGAAAAAAAATTGGTTGTAGTTAGAATATTGTATTAGTGGAAAATCTTTATAATGGATTTGGTGAGATTGAAGACAGAAGAGGTAGAGAAGAGAAGAAACTTTTGAAGATAACACCGAAATGTCACATGGAAGAAGTGAATGATGTACTAAATGTTTGTTTGTCTTAAAAATTTTTAAAAAAAACCTTCAAAAATAAAAATAAAATAAAAGTTGGCAATGCCATATTGGGGGTCTCTGGAAGCTGTTTAAAAAGGGGGGGAGGCTGGGGAATGCTCTGAGCCCATCTTGCTCAATACCCCTGCTTTACAGGACACACGTGAGCCAGGAGTTCATAGACTACTACAGAAGTAAATCTCATAGGTTTTGTCCTGCTTTATTGTAAGGAAGTGCTTCCCCTGTTTAATCTGAATCTTCTGCCATGCCAAATTAAAGTTTCCTAAGACTGTTTTGTTAGATGTGAAGAGAAAGTGCAAGTCGGGTGATCTTTTTAAAAAAGGCCATTAATAAGTTAAGCGTTGGACTTTTTAAAGGAAGAACTAACAACTTGGTACTACAGTGGTTTAAAGCACCCTGTTATTAACAGAGCTGCCTGCAATTTACTGCTGGTTCGAATCTCGCCAAGGCTCAAGGTTGACTCAGCCTTCCATCCTTTCTAAGGTAGGTTAAATGAGGACCCAGTTTGTGGGGGCAATAAGCTGACTTTGTATAAATATACAAAAGTATGAAGGCTATTGCTTAACGCACTGTAAGCCGCCCTGAGTCTCCGGAGAAGGGTGGCATATAAATCAAATTAAAAAAAAAAAAAAACTGTTGTTGGAAATAATGTCCAAACACTGTCACACTTTGAAGGAAATAATGCTAGTAGAATCAATATTGTCTCTCACTGGGCTGAATATGAGGATGAAAAATAAAGAATTTAGCCTGGCACTTTGACAAATCAGCCCTCAATAGACACGTAAGACATTAATAATATCTATAGACGATGCAAAAGAGACAATCAACCAGCCAAAAAGGGCACAAAAAGCACCTCCCACTACCCAGATCAGCACAGATGAACTCCGAGGGTAACCTCAGACCAACCATCAAGTCAACAATACCCCAATCAAGGAACTGCCAAAGAAGCCAACAGCAAACAGCTCGACCAAAGAATCTCAAAGATCATCGCCACCAACATTGACAGGGCAAACCACCAGAATATAAACTGACAGTAAGCATCACTCCTTACAAACACTGATGATGTTACTTACTTTGGTACAGAAACGTCTGCATGAAAAGAAGCAAGCTCAGAGAGCACCAGGGACTCCTCAAACAAGACCAGCAAGGACAAAGTTCCACTTGGCAACCCCACAAAAAGCAAGAGGAATTCATCTAATAATTGAGTTATCAGTTTCCTTTCTTTTTCCCTCTTCATCTTGTATGCCAGCCACCTTCCTGGTTTATTTGCATTTTATTTATTTATTTATTGGTTCGATTTATATGCTGCCCTTTTCCGGAGACTCAGGGCGGCTTACAATGCGTTAAGCAATTTTCAAAAAAGTTTTGCTTTGATGCTTTTATTTTCCTTGCGAGGTTTTCATTTTCTATTAGATTCAATTTATGTTTCCCCAATTCCATTAGGTTTTTAATTTTTTTGTCTCATGGATTTTTTTGCAGTTCTTTTGTCTAACTTCTTACAGTATATTCCTGCTCCAACTTCTTATGAGTTTGCCTGTCCTGTTTGTTTCTTTTTCCTGCGTATGTCATTGCCAAACCCCTTATATATGCTTTGCTAGTGTCCCATACATTTTGCAATGATGGATCTTTTCTGTTTTCTTTGAAGAAAAAGGTCAAAGGGAAAAGGAGAGGAAGGAAGGGTAGGGGACAGGAGTGGGAGAGAAGGTGAGAAGGGGGAAAAAGAAGACAGGAGTGGGGGAAAGGAAAGGGAAGTAGGATGAGGTAGGAGAGGAGGAAGGAGAAAGTAGGAGAGGAGAGGAGGGAGGGAAGGGAAAGAGAAGAAGAAGGGTTGTTGCGAAATGAGGGAAGAAAGAGTAGAAGAGCAACTCCGAATGTAATTAAGATGCCTTATTTTAATGCTTTCTTTAAGAAAAACATGTATATATATATGATTAATTATGTATAAGAAAATGTACATTTTATATTATGTGTATAAGAAATAAAACTGAAAAACTTTTCAAAAAAAAAAAGAAAGAAAAGCAAGAGGAATTAAGAGTTGCATGGAGAAAGTATTATTTGAGTGGCCAAGCTACACAGATCAACCTTCCTTTGGGGCACAGGGCAACCCAGTGGACGTTAACATTTTCTCTGCTCCAAGGGCTGCATTTTCTTCCAAGGAGCACAAAACAAGATGCTGAAGCTCTCAAGGGAAGACCGAGCAAGAATTTTCAGCAAGGATCAGGTCCGGCCAAGAGTAACGAAGTTGAAACTAGTCTGGTCTGCTTCTGTTGGTAGAGCAATTATCAACCAATTATTATTATTTTTTAGCACCTAGGCAACATTTAGCAAACTTCAGACAAGCTTCTGGCCTTTTCTGGTTCTGCAGAATATCATGAACAGCTTGACATCGATGTTAATTAGAGAGCTCTACCCTCTTCATATATTTTTTTTATGGCCTATCTCTAGCACCTCACAATGTTTATCCTGCCCTCCTCCAAAGGACCATCAGCGAGGTCTGTATTGAGTCATAGCTGCTGCATGCAAAACTATTAACTGAGTCGTGTTGTTCACACATTATATTTCTCCCTGATAACTTAACCAAGTTTATTCAATTGGCCCGATTTTCTGGGTTCACACAGAGCTCCTCTTTACTGAATTAACCCATTTCTTTATTAAAAAAAAAGTTTTAAAAAGTTTTACAAAAAGTTTTACAAAAGTTTCCCCCTCCCTGCTCCCCTTCCAACCCTCCCCTTTCCCTCCCTCCCCCCCCCCCACACTTCCCAGAGCAAAGTACAGGGTATAACATTTGACAATCATAAACTAACATAAGCTAATTATCTATAGTCTCCTATCCCCCCTTGAACTTTTAACTCCCCTTTTACTAAACTAAATTTAAGTACTTTATAAAATCTCTTTGATCATTCATAAGCTATTTGAAACTTTTTAGTCCGATATTTGCCTTGAATATAATCAATCCATCTTTTCCATTCTAACATATATTTTTCATTTGAATGGTCCTTTAGATATGCTGAAATTTTCGCCATTTCTGCTAAATTTACTACTTTTAATGTCCATTCTTGAATAGTAGGTAAATCTTCCTTCTTCCAGTACTACACCACCCATTTCCTGAGTTCACACAGTACAATTCAACAAAGGAGCCAGATTTCTAGGACATTTCTGTACTAATCCACCATAAAATAGTCCATCCTGTGCTTTACAAAATGCCTGTTGGCATCTCTAATTCTTAGAAACAGATTCTGGTCTGTGCAGAAGCAACGGCAGCCACAATTCCGTCATGTTAATATGCCCTATTTGTTCAATTTTAGGCTTCGGTGTATCTAGTGTCGAGCATTAAAACTGGCACAGCCGATAGGACAATGGGGTGACATAACCAATAAAACCCTCCTGCCATCCATGTTTAGACGAAAGGATTGCATTATTTGGAAACAATCCTCTTGAAAACTAATTAGAACAGCTGCTGCTATGTTTTTTTCCTAGAAAAAGGAGAAAAACTTGTTCCCCTTGGCTTCTGGCAATTGTTCTCTATACAGAAACATTCGGCCACAAGGTACTTTTAGGTAGGATGGGATTGGCTCGTGCACATCAGCTGACCAGAGCCCCAGGTGACCCAAAGGAAGGTGACTCTACTCGACTTACCTGTCTCGGGTTTATGAAGTGCAGAGAGAAGGGGAGGAGTCCACTTTAGGCATCCTTTAGATGAGGGTTCTTGACCACTTTTAACACATGTGGACTTCAACTCCCAGAATTCCTGTCAGTCAGTCTTATAGTTGCCAACAGCCCTGATTTAGACACGATACTTGAGCTGTACCATGTTTTGATGGAGACAAGAGGCAAAGTGGGCAATTAACAGAGTTGGAAGGGACCTTGGAGGTCATTTAGTCCACCCCCCCGCCCAAGCAGGAGACCCTACACCATTTCTGATACATGGCAGTCCAGTCTCTTCTTGAAAGTCTCCAGTAATGAAGCTCCCATGACTTCTGAAGGCAACTTCTGTTCCATGGGTTGATTGCTCTCCCTGTCAGAAAATTTCTCCTTATTTCCAGGTCGAATCTCTCCTTCATCAGTTTCCATCCATTATTCCTTGTCTGGCCTTCAGGTGCTTTGGAGAATAGCTTGACCCCCTCCTCAAATATTGATGAAAGATTGCTCTCCTGTCTCCCCTGGTCCTTCTCTTCACTAGACTAGCCACGCCCAGTTCCTGTAACTGTTCTTCATATGTTTTAGTCTCTATTCCCCTCGTCATCCTGGTTGCCCTTCTCTGCACTCTTCCTAGAGTCTCCACATCTTTTTTTATAGTGTGGTGACCAAAACTGGATGCGGTATTCTAGGTGTGGTCTATCAGAAAGGTTGGCAGTTCGGCAGTTCAAATCCCTAGTACAGGTCTTCTGCGTGAGCAGGGGGTTGGACTAGATGACCTCCAAGGTCCCTTCGAACCTGTTACTGTTAAAGTTAAGTAGAAACTGGGTTTCCTCCAGTTAAGCCAAAATAGGATTTCTTTGTGGTTTAGGGTTGAGCATAACATTGTAGGAGGACTAAGAATTATTCTCCATCCCAAAGATCTGAATTGCATCAAATTTAGGGATGACTTTCATTTATCAAACAGAGTTTATAAAGCTTCCCTGTTTTGTAATATTAGTGGCTTGGCATTTATATCTGACATGGGCAATATACTTTGTTCTGGGCAGCAGGCTGCCTTTTGCCTGTGGCTGGTTTACTGGTGGCAGGAGGAAAATGGAGAGATGTCATTTGCATTTAAATGGAACAAAAATGACCCAATTCCTCTCCATTCGTGTATAAAATACAGTAGAATTTGGGATTATCTTTTGGAGAGTATCAAGTCCACTCTGAAAGCTTAGGGATGCCAAATTTCACACTGCCTGTTTACAAGCCACAGACAGAAAAAAAAAATAGGTTAGATTGGACAATTGGTGGCTACGGAGGCCAAGGACAAATGGTTTAAAAATGGAGAAGCCATTATTGCAAACAAAATGTGAATCATGCTTCTTTTAAAGCTGGGGCAAAGAGAGATAAAACAGGGGGGAAAATTGAGATAAAACTGGGACTGTCTTTGTAGACAGTTCAAGAAAGACAACATATTTTTGTTTTCCTTCCAGAAAATTCCTCTTCATAATAAAAGAACAAATTTAAACCCGTTATTGTAACTCAGATTGACAGTCTGGTAACCGTTGCCTGAATAATGCAGCGTAGTTCTGCTCGTTCGGTTGTTATGGGTACAGCATACATGAGAAGTGGCTGTAGAAAAGGACTCTAAATATAAATATTCCTTTGCAAGAAAGATAATTATGAATAATAGGGATAAGAAAGTAAGACAGGCAGCAGACAATATGTAACCAGCCGAAAGAAGGAATGCATACCAATAAACTGCCTTTGAGATTGTTGTGCTTGTCTTTTGAAATTTATTTTGAAATGGTATTTTGTCTGCAGGCACTTGGGATGCAACTATTATGGACACAGTGAAAGATAAGGACCTAAAATCCGTGTGACGTACCGCCCAAACATTGTCTCATAGCAAGTCCAACATGAGGGTTATAAAACATGTCTTCTTCAGCTCCTGCTGGGCCAGGTAAGTCAAACTTGGGAAGGACAGGTGTGTGTGTGTGTGAGAGAGAGAGAGGGATATGGAAGGAATTTATATAATTCTCAGAAGCTGGTATCTGGAGATTGTTTGGAAAAATTTGAAAACAATGGGAGGTGAAAGGAATTTACGACGTTTTCGTGATAGCTGGGAGAAGCAAAAAAATGATAGTAACGGAGAACAAAGAAAAAGGAATTTATAAGGGCATAAAAAGAAAACCTCGTGAAAGTGCTTAGTTCACCTGATGGCTTTCCATTCTTCGATCTTCAAAGGATTTCAGAGGTGCCACCAGTTTCTCTACCACTTACCACTCTTTAGAGAGACACCAACGGAGCATTTTTCATGGGTCAAGAATCCAGGCCAGATGGAGTGAGTGAGTAACCTACATCCCTTCGAATCTGTTCATCAGATTCTCCCTTCATTGAAGAACAGCTGTCTTTGGAGCCTCAGGAGAAGTTTGAGGAGATGGATATCATGGATGAGGGTGAAAAATGTGTAGCAAAACTCTTGCACTCTTCAAATGATGAAAAAAATACTGCTGTTTTTGTTCCTTTTCCAGAAATGATCACTTTAAGATTAATCAACCATACCGCTAAATCTGACCCATTCCTAAATATCTGAGTAAAACCCACAGCAGCTAAAGCAACACTTTGGGGCTTATGGTTATCCATATGGATATGCTTTCAAGATCTAACATTCTCTGGAACATCACAAAAACTAAACCACAGTTGCTTTGGCTGCAAGAGTCCACCAATATTGTTGAGAAAACACACCATCTGTGGTGAGGTCCAAAAGCTAAGAAGGTGCTTTCAGGTTAAGACATTATAACATATAAAGAAAATGCAGTGGTAGCAATAAATGGGGGTGTATCTGAAACCCCAAAACTGAAAAACTCATCTGATACAGCTTTCAAAGAGGTGCAGTATTTCAGCTAAGGGACAACGGAGGAGATACAATGTGAATATACTGTTTTCTACCAAATTCTGGAGAACTTGGGTTTCAATCTTCTTCCTGACATCCCTGGTTATCCAGAGAGAATCTTCCATTTTTTGTTTAAAGAGCAGCCCTGTTCAAAATTTGCCACAAACCACATTCCCTTCTAGCATTGATGACGTTACCTAGTTGGGTCCCGAAACCCAATGTTGCCACGAAACGCCGGCAAGAAAACAACCAAGCTCAGAGAGCACCAAGAACACCTCAAGCTTAAACAGGTCAGATCATGACCCAAGGAGATGCCTTCATAAAAACAACACTAACCTTGATTTGTGATCAACATGGTTAGGGTTTGTTTATGGCTTTGCATATTGAATAATCTCAGCCCTTTGGTGACCTTGAGATCTAAGGCATGGCGCCAATCCAGAAAATGGATGAATTGAGTTCCCAGTTGTATGTACGTTGCGTGAATACAGATGTTGCACATTCACAGGTAGTCCATGCCTCCCCGCTGAAGCATCCAATCCCTTTCCCCCACAAATACTGGGAAGCAGCATTAGCGCATATGCACCCTTGTGGCTTTGTTCTCCTTTCAAGGAATGTATACACTCTGTGCTTTTTCATTGTTTCAGTCTCTCTCTTTGTACGTGTTCTCTACACGGTTCCACTTACATAAACTGCACAGGGTCTCCTGCCTGGGCCACCTTTCCAATGCTCTCCAGCCTATAATCAAAACATCCAGAATTACGTAGCTAATGGAAACGGCTGAAAGCCGGGGCGAAGCATTCGAAAGCTCCCTTGCTGTGCCTGGCTTGGCCTGTGTGTTTGTGAAGTCTTTCCTTTAGGAGTTGGGCGTTCCCGTGGAAAAAAAAAATGGGGCCTGTTTGTGTGGTTATTGCGTATTTGTTGAGGAGTTTGAGGAATGCGACAGAAGTCAGGCTGCTGAAGTTCTCCCATCCTATCCAATTGTCCCATCTTGGAGCCACCAGCAAGCCAGCTCTTTGTGTCCAAGCAATCCCAGCACTGAGGAGGTCTTTGCAACTGGTAGTATGGCCTTATTTACTCTTCGGTGCTTTGTTGCGGTAGATTTCTTCGGTGAAAGGCCTAGGAGAGGGAGATGGGGGAGGAGGGAACGGGCACCAGGGTTTGGTGGGAAGGGGAACAAGAAAAAAGAGGTGAACATTCAGAGGTCCCACTCCCCTCGCCTTGCCTCTCTCATCCCACCAAGATCAATGTTCTCAACCGTAGCAACGATAAGCTGTGTGGACTTCAACTCCCGGAATTCCCCAGCGGAAATCCAGACAGCTTCAAGTTGCTGAAGTTGAGGAAACCCTGGCCTAGAGTCTTCCTTTTTTCCATGGGCAAAGAGGTCATCCTCACTGAAAAAGAAGGACTGGTAAGGCAGGGAGATCTCCACCTCTGTCCTCCTTCAGTCTCTTTAATGTCCCTCTTGCAAGAAAAACTGTAAGCAGAAAAAAAAAGTTCAATCTGTCACTGGGGGGAATTCATAAGGACCAACCCATTGAACCTCTAACCTCAATTGATCATGCTGAGAGGGAGGTGGATCTCCAAGGTGTAAAGTTCTCGTGGATCTTGTCCTCCATTCTCTACTGAGGTCCCTTTGAGTCAATGCTGGGAACCTTCTTCCATAAAAATCACACACAGTCACCATTTATGCTTTAAATACCTATGAGGTTCTCAGTCATCCAGGTCATGATTGTCCCAAAGGTGCTTCTTTGAAAGACAACTGGACTTTCTGTGATTTAGAATAGAATAGAGCTGGAAGGGACCTTGGAGGTCTTCTAGTCCAGCCCCCTGCTCAAGCAGGAGAACCTATACCATCTCAGAGAAGTGACTGTCCAGTCTCTTCTTAAAAGCCTCCAGTGATGGAGCACCCCCAGCGTCTGAAGGCAAGCTCTTCCACTGGTTAATGGTCCTCACTGTTAGGAACTTTCTCCTTAATTCCAGGTTGCTTCTCTCCTTGATTAGTTAGACTGGTGTTCCACTATTGATGTCAGTGAGATCTCCCTGGCATTGATCAGTGAGAAGTTATTGATCAATTCAGCTTGATTAAAAGACAGAACCCATAGTGGAACTAAACTCAAATTCAGGGTTGAACATTCTACAGCATCCTAAAACATCAAGAGTAAACGATTCAATGGAGAACAGCTTGTCCCGCTCTTGATTGGCATTTAGCTGGCGTGTGGCCATCTCCAGGCCCTACATGTGGCTCAGAAGATCTCAAGATAAACCTCCCCTTCCTTTTATGAATCACTTCTGAATGAATGACCTGGAAATATCCATAACTGCTGACATACAATTAACACAGCTGGAGAGGCTTATTCTAGGTACGTGTGGGTAAATTCATCAACATGTCAATGAAACTTGCAAAACACAAGGTTATTTGGAAAAGTTGGACCACACATCATTATATATGTCATAAATGTTCTCACTGGTGGGTTGTTCCCATCAGGAGTTTCAATTGACCAAACGAAACATCAGCTCCAGGTTGGCCCAACCCAGGTCCACCTGTTCGATTCAAACTCTGAAAAACAACCTCAGGTGTTGGCATGGGAACGG
Organism: Pantherophis guttatus; assembly: GCF_059756535.1. Taxonomy (NCBI): domain Eukaryota; kingdom Metazoa; phylum Chordata; class Lepidosauria; order Squamata; family Colubridae; genus Pantherophis; species Pantherophis guttatus. Next base: position 21,635,208 of record NC_142076.1, read on the forward strand.
CCTCGGTTCTCCAAACTTCTAGTATTCCTCAGTCTCATTGGCCCAAAACAAGTTTATCATTTGAAGGGAGAAAAATCAAAAGATGGGCCTGAACCTATTGAGCTGGAGGGTCTGATACAGCAGATTAAGAATGACTTTCTCCTCACCTGCTTGAATCAGAATCAGAATAGAGCTGGAAAGGACCTTAGAGGTCTTCTAGTCCAGCCCCCTGCTCAATCAGGGGATCCTATATAATTTCAGACAAGTGACTGTCTCTTCTTAACAACCTCCAGTGATCCAACATCCACACTTTCTGAAGGTAATCCATTCCACTGGATAATTGTCCTCACAGTTAGGAAGTTTCTCCTCAACTCCAGGTTGTTTCTCTCCTTGATCAGTTTCCATCCGTTGTTTCTTGTCCTGCCTTCAGGTGCTTTGGAAAATAAACTGCCCCCCCTTCTTTATGGCAGCCTCTCAAATACTGGAAGACTGCGATAACCTCCTCCCCCTAGTCCTTCTTTTCTCTAGACTAACCAAACCCAAATCCTCCAACCATTCTTCATACGTCTTGGTCTCCAGGCCTTCGATCATCTTAGTTGCTCTTCTTTGCAATTTTTTCCAAAGTCTCAACATCTTTTTTGTAATGTGGTGACCACAACTGGATGCAGGATTCCAGGTGTGTGGACAACCACATTCCAAAACAGTATTCTGAGAGCAGGAGATGGCAACCTCTTTTCTAAGTAAGATGTTCCCTACTACATCTTGTATCAACCCCAACCTGCACGTCCAAGGATGAGTATTATGGAAGTAATGCCAGTAAAAACATCTGGAGAACAATTCTAGATTTGATGACCAGGGTAGATAATACCAAGCCACTTTTCTGAATCATAGCTCGTCTTTATATTAAGTCTGCTGGGAAAACACAGCAAGTAGGTTAACTGAACAGGGCAGGGAGGAGGGGGGAAAAACACAACCCCCTTTCTCAACACAGTTCCCTGAAATGAAATCATGCCTCGTTATTTTTTTCAGCCCGCATGGAGGCAACTCACCCTTCGTAGAGCAGAGCAATTGCGTAGCACAGAGTCACCACCGCGGTCAGGACGAGACCCACTGGGCTGGCGTTCCTGATTTGAAAAGGCAGAAGGAGAGAACAAAAGTTGGGAAGGGAAGAGAAGGCTGAGTCAGCAAGAGAGACACAGAGGTCGTGTCGTCCCCCTCCCCACATTACCTGCGTTGGGAACTTGCCCGTCCACAAGCAAACTAGATCACCTGGTCAAAAAGTTGCTGGCTTCTTTGCATAAAAAGAACAACATCGTAAAAATAATAATAATAATAATATTTATCCTGACCTAATTGAGTCATAACTCCATCAAGTCTTGGAGGATGGGTAGGTGTCAGCAGTTTTGGCTGTATTAAGTACTGTGATTTGGCTCACTGAAGATGGAGCTACGAGGACAAAGCAAGGAGATTATGACGGCTTGGAAGAAGTTGGTTATACAAGATGGGGAGGGGGCGGAGAGAGGCTACAACTGAGCAGAGATCTCCCCATATCCAGGGCAAAAATGTAGGCTGAGGTCAGAACAGGCATGAGAAACTACCAAAAGCTGAACAGGCTGAGATGGGTCTCCAAAGGAAGACCACCACCCAATGGACTTAGCTAGGGCCAATAGATTTTTTTTCCCCCACAATAATGAGCCCTCCTGGCAACATTCTGCCAAGATTGGTTTATCATCCAACTCCTGAAGCTTTATAGACCTCTATCTCTCTGTGGTGGAAAATGATGGAAAGATGATTATCAGTGTGTGGAACAATGGGTTGACTGATTATTTAGGAAAGACCAGTGGAAGAGAATATTTGTAGCTCAGGGTTGAACTGTGGGATGTTCTCTAAGCTTGGCTGCTTTCTCAACAGATGTTTCATGACCCAACTAGGTAGCATCATCAGTACTAAGAGGGAGTGGGATCTGCAGAGAGGAGGAGGAAAACTACGGGGTCCTTGGTGCTCCCTCAGCTTGGTTTCTTTCTTGCAGATGTGAAACATTTTTTTGCAGATGTGAAACATCTGCAGGAGAACAACCAAGCTCCGAGAAGACCAAGGACCCACATTTAGGAGACAATTGGGTAGTCTTACATATGTTGCTTGACTGAACCTCCTGCAGTGCTGAGACAATCCAGACAATGCTAGAGGGCCACCACGTCCTCCGATCCAACTTTAAACCTGTAAATGGCTCAGGTCTGGCTTTCAAATTAGACAATCCTTGCCACAATATGAGCTGGCCTCCTTCCCTCCCCCTCAGGTCTCTTTTCCAAGTTCAGACGGGTCCCAGCTCACTTAGCAATTTAGAACAAGAGCAGACACATCTCTTCAATTTGGCCTCCTAAATTCCCAGCAGTGATTTTTTTTCCATCTGGTGTTTAATGAGTAATGTTGATTTAATTATTTATGCTTAAGAGACTGCATTGCTGTCTTCTACATTGCCTTGGTGTTTTTCAGAAAGTTGGCCCCGAAATATCTTAAGCTAGGCTACTGCTTTTGAACCATCTCCAGGAGAACGGTCAATGGATCAAAGACGCTTTTTTCAAGAGGCAACTGGACTTTCTGGTTTCTCTTTGAAGACGTTTGCTTCTCATCCAAGAAGTTTCTTCAGAGCTGAAGAAGCTCTTGAAAAAAGCGTCTTTGGGACAACCGTAACCTGGATGACTGAGAATTTCCATAGGATCAAAAGTACCGGTAAATTCATTCAACCCGTCTAACCTCCAAAGAGACAATTGCTTGGGGGCAGGGCACCCAACAAATCCTATCTTTAATTCCCAAAATTGCTACTTAGGTAGGATTTGTAGAAACTTGTGGGAACGTGGTTTAAGTTTGTGATGCATTATTATTCAATTTGACACCCTAGAGCAGGCAGTCAAAAGTCTAACTGGGCATCAACCAGTTTCCCAAGACAATCTTTTGACAATTTTGGCAACCAGCTTTGATTTCACTTCCCCGTAATCTGCTCCTTTCTTCAGCCAAGACTAACTCATGATGTTGTTTCTGCCTTAATCCCTCCTAGAAATGTGTAGGGAGGAAACCTTCAACCGTTTGGCCCCCCCTCTAACCTGAGTTGGCTTAACTGTAGAAGAAATAGGTCAATGACCAAAGGAGAAATGAATGATCATGATTAAGCAGAAGCTAAGGAGGGCTTGGTGAGTGGCACAACTTCTGGTGTAAAGTGGGTGACCGTGTCCAGTCTCACAGATGCCACACTGGAAAACGCTGAGAGAGAGGACATTTAAACACCAAGGAGTGAAGATCAGATGGACTAACCCTACTGAGCAAAAAACAGAATCGGTCAACAACTCATCTAAACAATGGTTCAAAATACAATGCTGAGGATTAAAGATTCATTTTCTGGTTCCTCTGTCAAATTCACCCACGGCGATCCATTTCTCCCAAGAAGCCAAACATCGAGGTGACTGAGATTTTCAAAGATTATTGAGCCACCAAAGGGGTAGGGAACTCCAGGATGGCCTCATTCCACTGCCAAGTTATGAAAGCAGGCCGAAAGAAAAGGGGGTCATCAAACATCTATTGAGGAACCTGTAATGGAGAAGATGCCCCAGCTGTGCGACTTTCATAATAACCATTGGAGATGAACAGCATGAGCGTAAATCTAAGTGCTGCGACAACAAAGAACTGGTGGGAACCTGGTGTCCTCCCTAAAAGCGCTGGGCCCTCCAGATGGGGAAGAGAAAGAGTGCAAAAAAATGGATTCCATAAAGACGTCCTTCTCTTGAAGCACCCAGCAGTCTTTGGAATTGTATAATTATGGCTTCTTAATGTTTTTCAATATACAGTATATGGCAGATCAGAATTTATTCTAGCTTTGAGTTTGCTTCATTCATTGCAATCCAGCCTGCAGGTTTAAGTTCCAGCCAAGCTTTGAAAGAGGGTTGAAGCTAAACCATTGTGGGTGCTCTATCCCTGGAGATTTTAAAGAAGAGTCCATTGTCTGTTGTCTGAAATGGTGTAGAGCCTCCTCTATACCATTTCAGACAACCAAGCAAGAGATTGGACTAGAACAGTGGTCACCAACTTGTGATCTGTGGACCACTGGTGGTCCACGAGAAAATTTTGGTGGTCCACAGAAAAAATATTTGCATTTTTTATATTGCACTAAATCAGGGGTCCTGAAACTATGGCCCCTGGGCCGGATACGTGCAATGAACATTTGTGTTGCTGCAGAGAGTCTCCCCCTTTGGGGTCTTTTTGTGTGGGTCAGAGGGGGTCAGAAATTCCGACTTGGGGTCTGCTTCAGCTTTGGGCGAAGGCTGGAGGGAAGCGCCTCTGGTGGCAAAGATCTGGAGGACCTTGCTCCAGTGGGACTGCATCATAGCCTGGAACTGGCTGACCATCTCAGCCCACTGAGCCTCCAGGCGCCAGTACCTGGCCTTGCACTCCCGCAGGTCTTCCCTCTGCTTGGAAAGCTTATGATCCTAGTCCTCAGTGAGGTGCTTCTGCTGAGCCTCCTTCTTGGTCAGATCCAATTTGAACTGAGCCAATTGTTTTTCCAACTCTTTCTCGTGGTGGCTGCTTAGCTCCAGCAACTGTTTCCCGTTGGGGCCCTAAGGAGCCCGGGCAGGCAGGGGCTGGGAGGGGAGGGGCAAGTAGAGGCCGGCGAGGAGACCCTCGACGTGAGTGACATTGAGTTGGCCATGACCACCCAGTCACATGCCCACCTAGCTACGCCCACCCAGCCAGTCATTAGGCAGATCATATTAGTGGTCCATGGGATTTAAAATTATGAATTTAGTGGTCCCTGAGGTCCGAAAGGTTGGTGACCCCTGCACTAGAAGACCTCCAAGGTCCCTTCCAGCTCTCTTATTTTGTTAAATGTATTGTCTTAACCAGTTTTTGTTTCCCCAACACCTACTGTCTCTCGCACACAATAAAAGAGCTTCTAGCAAGCCTAGTGGAACCTCAAATTGACCTCATCTCTGCATGGAGACGAAGTCACCTAGATCTTGAGGTGGAATTACTGTGTTTGACTCCGGAGGAATGATTTAAGGAGGACCTCAAGAGCCACTTTTCTCTCCTTCTAAACAGATTGCTTTTGGAGTGCAGCCTAAACCGATCTGGGGGACCTTATGGAGCTCCATCTTGAGGGGGAAGATGAGAGGAAAGCAAGTGGAAGAGAGATTAAAATAGCCTCAGTTAAACTTCTGGAATACGGCTCTGTAATAGATTTGAGTCATTAGTCCTCAATCACGCTTCTCCCCATACGCGAGCTCATTTTCAGACCCCTTAATAAACATGGATTTTCTTCTTCTTCAAGGGGAAAAAAATAGCTGTCAACAGGAAGACTGCGTAAAAGGGACACTCAGACTTTCCTACGGGGCTAAGAGGAGAAAAAAGCACTCAAAGCTTTTCCATTTTTCTTGCTCCAGTTTCTTCTTCCTCCTCCTCCTGCAGTCAACTTTCAAACAACCAGCAAATAAGTAAAATGCAGAAGGGGGTCAACCATGATAGATGTCTGGGAAGCCTTTGGCTTCCAAAAAACATTGCTTGAAGACTGGGGGACTCTACAATTTTTGGAGGTCCTTGGCTCAGCCTGCCCCACCCCACGGTCCTTCAGATATATGATCCAGATTTCTGCCCCTTGTACAGGGAACATATGGGGAGTGCTAATTCCACCCCAGCCCATTTGGGGTTCCCAGTCTGGAGGAGCAAACTTGCAATCAATCTCATGACTATGTCCAGGTCTTCTTTTAAGAAATGGAATTACAGAAAAACAGTTCCTCTTAGGTTTTTCCAATCACTCAATGCAACATCTGCATATAATATTTTCTTATCTTCATCTATGCCAATGCACAAGGAAATCTAAGCATTTTGGAACTCACTTTTCCTCAATTTACTTCTGTTTGGACTTTTCTTATCTGACTACTTTTGTCGGCAATTTTTTTCCCCTGCATTTGGAAAACTTCATTGCAGAACTTTTAACTTGACTTTTAAAGAATTACACTCGGATTTGCAGATTTATTTGGCAAATAGAAATTAGAATGTCAGCCAAAGAAGCCTATGCATCTTTCCCTCAATTTCCAGGGTTACAGTTCAAATGCTATTTATTTAGGAACGTTTGACCAGGAACAAATAAATTTTAAATTATTTCTTTGACCAGACTTTCCAAAAGCATGCAGGTGAATTTTAAAAAAACAGCTGCTGTTTTCTAAGTCTTAATTTTTTTTTCTGGTCTCATGCATTGTTTTGTGTATCAGCCCCTACAATAAGCACACAACCAGTAGCCATTAAAAAAACCTCAAAGCGTTGAGTTTCTTAAATGCATTTATTTTTTTGCCCTGCTAGAACTGTTTCAAACTAGGAAACGGTTGATGCAAATAATCATCCCATGGTCAGGTCTCGTTCAGTCCTAAATTTGCAACATTTATGAAGGGGAAAATGCTTATTGCTGGGCTTTTTAGTATCAATCCGGGTGTGTTTAGGTTAAGGCCAGGAAATTTGATCTGTTCCCTCGGTCCCTTTCATGAGGTCATAGCAAAAAATGTTCTCGTGAAGTGGAAGGAAATAGCCTTGGTGCTCAGATGTCATGGAGACAGCGATGAGGTAGCCACTGAGAGGAGAGTGTGGCTTTTATAACACAATCACAGCGTTTCACTCTGAATCAGCAGAGGGAAGGGCTACGGACGGAGAGCTGGTTTAAATTTTCACTCCTTTAATTTTCTTTTTGCAAACCCATGTACACATCAGGCTTAGGTACGCTTCGAAAACCCCGCAAGTTCTCCAAACATGACCGTCTACTCTTTTTTTTTTTCCCGTTGGAAAAAGAAGCCGCTCGCAATAAGCCTGATCCAAAGGACACGACATTGGGAAAAGAATGCCCAGAAATGCCACAGACTGTGGGAAAATGTTTGCAAAGGCTGACGGAGCCTTTAGAGGGGTAGCTTAAAGGGAGGAAGCCTAATCCTGAGAAGAATTAGACTCGGGGGGTCAGCTCATGTGTCCCCCGTGACACCAGGGTGGGATTTCCTGCAGGAAGAAGGGAAAATAGGGTTCCAGATGAATATATGTTGCCCTTTCTAGGTCTGGATTCAAACCAAGAGAGGCTACTGCAGAGTCGGTTGGAAGCTGGCAACGCCAGAGAGATTTTGCCGAATGGTGCTGGAATAATAGGGGTTAACATCTCTTCAGGTCTGTGTTTGTGTGTTTGTGTGTGTGAAAGAGAGAGAGAGAGCGAGTCAGAGGGAGAACAATTGGCCATATTCACGTCTGCAGGAGGGTTGGGGGAACTGAGGGGAAACTGAATGCCTCTAGCACAGGGATGGCTAACCTTTTCGGCACTGAGTGTGTACGCACACCCATAATGCAATGCTCCCACAACCCCCCCACAAGCACCCGTGACCCCCACGTGCGCCCCCTGTGCGTGCATGTGCCCACCCCCCACACATGTGTGTGCATCTCCTGCATGCCCCCTGCCCTCCCTGCGCATACACATGTCTCCCACATGCCCCCCATGCATGCGTGGTAGAAACCCGAAAACCAGCTGGCCGGCAGGAGGCAGGAGGCACGCACGCATGCATGGTGGAGCTGAGCTGGGGCAATGGCTCGTGTGCCCCAGAGACAGCTCTGCGTGCCACCTGTGGCACGTGTGCCACTGGTTCACCATCACAGCTCTAGCAGTTCCTCCACAAAATCGTTTCATCTCCCCAAACGTCTCTGAAAAGCTCTGCCAAAAATTGGGGGTGGGGGGGAGGTGGCCTACCCACCTGTCCACCACTCCAGCCAGGCCACGCCTGATGGGCACCTTGAGGTGCCAGAACTTGCAGGCTCCTCTCCTAGCAGCCTCGCGTAGTCGTGCATGCCCACGGTTGCCTTTGTTTCGTTAATTGGAAGAGCCGTCTTGGAAAAGGGACGGTTGTCCTTCAAATGGCCACCTAAGGACAGGGAGAAGAATGCTGTGGCCACAAAGCAAAGCAAAAAGGGTTCAGACCAGGAAAACGATGAGCCACAAGGATGCTTATCCGCCAGCTCCTTAGGAGAGTTGCAGGCTTGCAGGCGGAGTTGTGGTCCTCCTAGACCATCGTTTCTTGGCCATCGTTCAACTTCTGAAGTGGCTGTTAAGAGCGCCTTGCGCATCACCGCCTAAATGCCTCTCCTTGAGGAGCTGAGAGGTCTCTCCATCTTCCTCTCTGATGCTTTCTTGGCTCGGGGATTGTTTTCCATCCCCACTTTATGGAGAGCCATTCAGCTCTGTTGCCAGCTCATCGCAGCTCTCATTTAGTGGCCAATTAAAGCGGCAGAGATGTATCTGAGCAGAAGTTGTGCGTCATTCAGGCTGGAGCTCTGAAGCACCACCACTATCCTGGTTTGCTCCCTCTCCTCCGAGGGACACACGGCCTCACCCAAACCTGGCTTGACGAGGGGTGTGGAGGACCCACTGAAATCAGGCGAATATCTAGGGATCTCCTTCCCTACCCGATCTAAGACCACATCCGATCATCGAACAGATTCCATGGGTAGTTATTTCTTCAAAGGATGTGTGGCTTTGGGCCCATTTCGGCTCTGCCTACCCAGCTGGCAGCTTCCATCCAAAGCTTGGGTGTGAGGGAGGAAGAGAGGGTGACAGAGGGATTGAATCAAGATCATGTGAGATGTTAGTACCACTTTGTAAGGCTTTGAGAAGACCACACTTCTACGTTCATTGTCGCATTACTTTTGTTGTAAGCCACCCAGGGTCCCTTGGGAGTTGGGCGGCATAGAAATGTGATAAATTAAATTAAATTAAATTAATACGGCATCCAGTTTTGGTCACCACGATTTTAAAAAGACGTCGAGACTCTGGAAAGAGTGCAGAGAAGAGCAACGAAGATGATTAGGGGACTGGAGGCTAAAACATACGATGAAGAGTTTCAGGACTTGAATGTCTAGTTTAACGAAAAGAAAAGACTAGGGGTGACATGATGTTCCGATACTTGAGGGGCTGCCCCAAAGAAGAGGGGGTTAACTTATTCTCCAAAGCACCTGAAGGCAAGACAAGAAGCAATGGAAGGGTGGAAACTCATCAAGGAGAGAAGCAACCTGGAATTAAGGAGAAACTTCCTAAGAATGAGGACAATTAACCAGTGGAACAGAAGTTGCCCCCAGAAGTTGTGGTTGCTCCATCACTGGAGGCTTTCAAGAAGAGATTTGTCTGAAAGACAACCATTTGTTTGAAATGGTTCAAGCAGGGGGTTGGACTAGAAGATCTCCAAGGTCCCTTCCAACTCTTATTATTCTGTTAAGATTTACACCTGTATTGTGATTTGGGGTGTTTTATAGGGAAAGCCGTCATCTCCTCAAAGCAGCAAAGTCAAGTATTTTACATCAATGCCGGGAGCAAGCAGTGACTCTTTTCATTTACGGTTTTGGGTTGCAAAAAAAATTGAAATGAAACATAACTTCTTTCCAGGGTTCCAAACCTTTGCCTGGTGAAGAAGCAGGAGAAAAAGAAGACAGGACTTACATGAGGGACCATCCGAAATAGATGGAGGTGCTACCCCAATACATAGGATTCTCCGTGACATTGAAGGGGAAGGAGGTCACCTTCGTCTCCATGAGAATGCCAAAATAGTCACCTAGAAAGGAAAGACGACAAACCGTTGAGTCAATCAAGGAATCGCTTCGCTGGATCAGATCAGAGGCCTCTTCCTGCAGCAACCAGTTTGGGTGGCATTGATAATTCCAGCAAACACAAAGATCTGGAGAAGGTTGACCTTGGAAGTCTACTGCCACAATGAAACTGCAAAAGTCCTTTCCCATCCCTGCTGTTTGGGCCCTTGGCAGGATATTCGCAACCAAGACTTGTCTATAGGCGAGGAACAATAAAGGAAGCTGCTTAGAAGTAACTTTGCGTGCCTCCCTTGTTGTTGTTGGTTTTTTTGGGGGGGAGGGGTTTGGAGCTTGGCACAAACTTACAAATCACACAAGCTCAGAATGACTCAGCCGGCTGCAGAAATTGTCAGGCCACACAGAACAATCATACCGGTGGATAAACCATTTTTTTTCCATCTCATTATCCCACTAAGCTGCCTCTGGCAATCATGGGAGGAAGCGGGGAGAGAGGGGAGAGAAAAAGAAATTCCAGGTGGGATATTTTCATTCGCGAGAGCTCCAGAATGGCTTTTTGACATGGTAGGAAGCTGTGGAAATTGCCAATCTGACCCAGGTACCGATTACTAATAAATTATTGCGCTCTGCTCACTGGTGCTTGAAACATGCCGTTACCAGCAATTAAGGGCCGAGTTTTATAAAGAAGTGTCAACTATAGTTCAAAGAGGGAGCCAGGAGACAAATAAATTGGTTTGTATTTGATATGACTCATGCAAAGAGCCATAACTTTAAAAAAACATTCTTTCCCCCCCCCCCAATTTTTTTTTAAAAACAATTTAGAAGTGTAACACTCACTTTGTCCTGCAAAAGTAATTCGGTTGTGTTCCTGTATACTTATTTTGTTCCAAAGGCGAGGCTTTTTTTTCCCCACCGTCCTGGCTTTTTGGAAAAGATGGATTGATAGGACTCTTGGAGCCTCTTCTCCCCCTTCCCTGCCAGCCCCCAAATGAGGGTCAGGCACTTCTTCCTCTCATGAATCAAGGTGGGAGGAAGCAAAACCAGAATCTAATGCTCGCTAGTATTAAATCAGAGCTGAGGGACATGGAGTCTGTCTCTCTCTCTCTCTCTCTCTCTCCTGTCTCCTACACTGTGGTGGATGACAGAGGATGCGTGAACTTATGATCCCATCAGGAACCGTTATGGCTTGGCTGGTTTCTAAAAGGGTTGGATCAATTCATGAAGTCCTGGGGATCATCAGCTTTGAGGACACAGAGATCGCCTCTGAAGGCCACCTGCTGAGAGATTGGTGGGCTTCCTTAGGCAGTACGTTGGTCAACTGTTGGAGAAAGGACTACTGGATTAGTGGTCCTCAGCGGTGCTGGCTGCCAGCTTGGCTGGCTTCAAAAGAAGAGTTGGGCCAATTCATGGAGATCCTGGGTATCAGCCGGTCTTAGCCTTGATGGTAGGAGGATTGCTCCTGAAGGCCACTGCTGAGAGTCTGGTGGGCTTCTTAGGCAGCTCCGTTGACCTCTGAGAGAACGGACTGCTGGACGAGGTGGGCCAGAGTTCCAATCCAGCAGGGCACTGCTTACAATCTTCTATTTTTAGCATGACATCCAACCGAGGAGAAGTCTTCTTCCTCCAAAATTGCAATCCTTCTGGACCGAAGAATTGTGACAGTGGACTGAGGCAGAAGATGCATCTCCTTTCCAGCTGGACTCAACTTCATTAAGTCATGCTTTAAAAAGGGCACAGGATTTGGTTGTTGTTTTTTTTCCTGAATGGAATCGATTGAAGCCTCCAGATGTTTCAAACTAGTCCTAAGGAATGTTGGAAGATCATCTGGTCTGAATGGTGGGAGATGAAAGAACGGGGGGGGTCATCTTTTTTTTAAAAAAAGCAGTAGGAACTTTCTAATTCCTGCAAGGGTTGCAATCAACTGGGCCAAAGGCATTTTGCTCTCAAGGGAGACCACATCATTCCTGTTTATCATGGGAAAATGGCCCTCCTATCCCCACAATGTTACGTCTTCCTACACAAACATATGTTTGGGGAATGGCTTCTTCACCCCATCGAATTGTAAACCTTGCACCTCTCCTTTCCTCCTCCCAATTGCAGTAAAACCGATTAATAGGTGGCTCTTTCGAAGTTATATCGAGGAATACAAAAAGCCAAGGAAATAAAGTTACTATGGATTTGTGTTTGTGTTATATGCGCTGGGGTTGTTCTTTTGTTCTCTCTCTGTTCTCTCTGGCCCCCCCTCCCTCAATTCCAAATTGCACACAGCTGTGTTGGTCCATCTGGAGGAAGAGACAGATGGAAAATTACTTTCCCCTTTTATGGGAGGGCAAATCAAAAAGCCGCAGAAGAAGCTTGTGAATTTGTTGAAATTCATCGCAAAGCAACAAGATAAAATGGGGGAGGGGTAGCGATATCTGGATGGGATATAAAAAAGGGGGAGAATCTTGCAATCACAAGCAAAGGGTCAAGCGAGAAGACATGGCAGAGACAGAAGAATCAGGAGAGAAATAGTTCCTGCTGAAGAAAATAATTTTATTGCTCCTCACAGGAGCAATGTATACAGGAAGTCTGTATGGGGCCATTTCACCTTGGAGTTTGGGGTTAATGGTAAATCCATACCAAAAAACGGGTTGATTCCTTCTTGGTGGTGAGATCCTGATCCAGAATGGACTGATAAAGGTCCAGAGTTGGGAAAGAGAAGCAGTGGCTGATAATTCTGAGGGACACAGTTAGATGGCCTCAAGTGTTCTCAAGTATGCATTGCCACACCGGAACTTCCTGCCACAAAATATCATGGAGGACGTTACTTGGATGCCTTCACAGAAGACAAGCCAGATGCAGAGCAGTTGGCCCTTAACAGACACTCCTGGAGACAAAATAGGACCTTCCGTGTTCAAGAAGTTCTGATCTGGTCCAGGTCAAGGTATCCTAGAGCAGGGGTCTCCAACCTTGGCAACTTTAAGACTTGTGGACTTCAGTTTCCAGAATTGAAATTGAAGAGGAATTCTGGGAGTTGAAGTCCACAGGTCTTAAAGTTGCCAAGGTTGGAGACCCCTGTCCTAGAGGCCTTAATAGTGGGACCAGAACAGTGGATCTACTAGGGCCAAATTTTTTCAGCCTTGGCAACTTTAAGAGCGATGGACTTCAACTCCCAGAATTCCCCAGCTGGCATGCATGGACCTCAGTCAACATGCATGGCCCAAGTCTCCAGCTGGCTGGGAATTCTGGGAGTGGAAGTTCATGGATGCTGGCTGAGGAATTCTGGGAATTGAAGCCCACCCAACTTAAAGTTGCCAAAGTTGAGGAACCCTGAATTAGACCATGGTCTGAGGCAGCTGTTCTGGTCTCTCAAGAGGAAATGTGGGGCATTGTACGAAGCATTCTCCTCCTCGGTTAAATTCCCTCTCTAACTGATACCGGAAATTGGTTAGGTCACCATGACATAAACCTTACTGGGCTGAGTAAGTCCTAGGAGCTGAAGAATGATACAACTTGAAGAGACCTACGTTCACAAGATACAGCTTCCTTTCTCACCACATCAAAGAGTACGATCCTTGGGGAAATCAAGTAAGTAAATCTCCAAAAGTTGAGGTGCTAGGGACAGCTCTGCCCCCCCCCCCTAGGATTCTAAGGACAGCTCTGCCCACCCCCCCCATCCACTATGGCCTGGATATTGGATTAAAATGTCGGTCAAGCAGTTTTCTGGCTGCTTACTTATTCACACACACAGACACAAAGGGAGAAAATGGGCCAGCCAAGTATGAGTCTTCGGCTGTGGAGAAACTGCCCCTACTGTGAAGGAAATGGGAAGGCCACCGAGTCGTTGTTTAGCAAGAGTGAATCATTCTGTGCCAATCTAACCCCGTAGCCTACATTGGAGGCTCCAGGAAAATAACCATCTGATTATTTAAACATACGGATTATTTAAACACGCCGTCCCGAATTGCGGAATGAGACCGACCCAACTCTTTGGTCTAGCAATCGCAAAACAAAATGGGGAGGGGGAGGAGAGATACGTTTTGTGGCCAGGGTGGTGTACTCCCCACCGGGTGATTCAAAGCACCGGGCAGACCTGGGTGGATCCTGAAAAACTAAGCAGGACTGGCTTAGTAAGTATTTGGAGGAGAGACCCCAAGTAGATGTGCCAAGGAAGAGTAGATTGGGAAAATGGAAGATGTAGCCCAGCACAAAACTCTGATGGGGGGTTGAAGGCCTTTCCTGGTGGGTTCTTGAGATTTTTTTGCATACTGGAGAGAGAGGCTCTAGAAGCTGGCAAAATGCTTGGCCACTTGAAAATGGATGGACTTCAACTCCCAGAATTATCCAGTCAGCGCCCTGGAGAGATATAAGATGGGTAGACTTCAACTCCCAGAATTCCTCAACTCAATAGACTGGGAAACTTTATGATGGCTTTACTGCCAGTATTGGTGAAGATGTGGTTTTTCTCACTGGTCGTTCCTTGCGTAGGGTACTCTTTTCTGCTTTATTGTTTGTCTGGTGTTAATCCATGCTTATCAGGGTGTTGGCTGCTGGAAAGATTGTGTTCTAGTCTTTCTTTCCCTGGCCTGGCTGGGAGTTGGAAGTCCACCCATCTTCAAGTGGTTGAGAAACACTGGAGTAGAAGATCCTGGGTGTCCCCCCCCCCCCACTCTACAATACTATGTTTCTAAAGTCACCTCCGTATCATCAAGAAAGTGATGTGAACACATCTATGAACTCATGAAGAGCCAAGTCTCACTGAACAATCTTGGACTGATTTCCTAAAACCTCCCACTTCAATATTATGTATTGGGGCAGAAAGAAAAAAGAAAGAGGCATAAATGGTGGTGTATCCACAGCCATCCAGGACAAAGGAGCTGCCATTTTTATATCTTGGACCTCCCTTGTAGAGTCCCGTGGTTAACCAGCTTTGACTTGGGGCAACTTGGGAGAACATTGTCTGACTGTCTGTATCCATCTAGGAGAACCCTGTTGGTGAATGTTGGCATCAAGCTACAGTCAGGTTGACCTTACCTAAAAACGTCCCAATAAACCCCAATGCGAGGAAACTGGAGGTCACCAACAGGATGCCCACTGCTATGAGGGTCACGCTGGCATAGTACCCCAAAAGACAATCCAGCAGTGGCAGCTTAGGCTGACCTTTCATCGCTTCTCCAAAGCTGCAAGAGATGAAAAAGAAATATTGTTGACATGACAACTGAAGCCTTCCTGAAGCGCTGCAGGCTGGAGGACTCCGTTAATTACAAACGCTTTTACTGAAGGACTTTTTAATGATAAAAACAATAGAAATATTAGAAAGGAAGCAAAGAAGGTAAGATAGAAGAGTGAATAAGAAAGAAAGAAAGTAGAACTAGAAGAGAAGAGAAGAGAAAAGAAGAGAAGAGAAGAGAAGAGAAGAGAAGAGAAGGAAGGAAGGAAGGAAGGAAGGAAGGAAGGAAGGAAGGAAGGAAGGAAGGAAGGAAGGAAGGAAGGAAGGAAGGGCTTCCAATCTTTTTGATAGCGGTTATAAATGCATTCAAATGTTACCTTTTCTCTCTAAGCTTACATCGTAATTTCCTTCTTTCCATAAGCAATCCTTTCTAATCTTCAAACCCATCAATTGTTCATTTTTCTCTTTTTTTTCAGCAAAAAGTCCAGAAGCAGCATTTTTAGAATGAGCATTTTTGCCCTGGCAAACAGAAAACTCAATTTCCTGCCCTGTTTTTAGTTTGCTAAGTGCAAATGGCTTGTTTTCTTTCTGTCTCCCTCCCTCTCCAAACGCAGCAGACTGACACTAACACCAAACTCAGGTGTTCTGTGCTGCACTTATCCCATCCCTGGAAGGAAAACAAATATTGGATGAAAGAGCACGTGAGGTGGGGGGGGCTCCTTCTGGCAAGATGAGAAGCAAACAGCCCCAAGCCCACCCCAGGAAACAGGTAGAAACGGACTCTGTGGTTTCCCATTGTGAAAAACTTCCAAACCAGGAGGAAATGGTGTAGAATTGAGTCTGATGTGACTATAAACTGGGCTTGTGTTTCATACTCAGCAGTCAGCAGAATTCTTTCATGATTTTCCTATTTCTGATTCTTACTGATTAGATACATCTGTTGTTATAGAAATGGCTAGTGTATATTGTTATATAAAAGTAAAAAGTTAAGGTTTCACGTTATTGCCTTATTCTCCTGCACCAGAAAGAGTTGGAAGTCCATGCTTTCCTATTCCTTCTCCTCTGCTCTTTCCCTCCCTTATTTTCCTCTTATTCTCATTTTTCTTTGCATTTCTGTATTTCATATTTTGATAAATGCATTTTTTAAAAAATGATCCTGACTTCCTTATTTCTTTCACTAAATGTATCCGTCAGAACTACAGACCGTCGCTTAATTTTTCTTGGACTCCAACCTACTTCACTTGACGTCTGAAACAAATGTAGGATGAAGGAAAAAAGGAGAAAAACGATACTATGAGATTCCTTGGCTTTTTAATTAGGAAAACGACAAGGCGGCATCTTTCCTAGTGCCTCAATTCTGCCAATGCAACCGCTTCAAGAGGCATCAGCTGGTTTTCCTTTCCTTCCCATGCCTTCAAACGGGCCCCTTGGCTAGATAATCAACCATGACACAGTTGATTAAATGACCACTTGAAAACCGCGACGGAGGTTTGGGACACGTGGCGCCTGGTCTGCCATCTTCCTTTCGCTCTGACCCCCCTGCTCATTCATGGTTCAACTCCTCTGCAAACAAGGACGGGGCTTCCATTAGCCACCCTCGTTGAGATGCCTGTGTTTTCATGCCAGCCGAACGTGTTTGCTCATGCTAATGGGCCAATTTCTCCTGGAGGCAAGATTGATGGTTTCCTAAACATAGTTTTGTTTGCCTAACATGTGAACTCGGAGGTCCCTCCGTTACCCCACCGCCCTCACTATTGATAAATAAACCTTTCAAGCGTTCATATCTCTGGCCAATGCTGGTTTCTGAAGTCAATGTCATCGGTTTGGCATCTGGAGTCAATTGAGTTCATGGCAGCTGGTAAAATCCTTCTCGGAGTGATGGATTGATCAACCTTGGTTCACAGTTAATATAAACCCAGTTTACAGATGGCTGTCTCCCTCTGCTGACTTCATGCACCATTAAATGAGAGGGTGGGCGGGGCTGCTTCAAAGCAACACACATGCCTGGCATTAGCAAACAGCCATGCAATTTTAAGCGTGCCCATTTTTGGTAACAGGATAAAAAGAACCCCAACAAAACAACCACATTTAAAATCTTGTAAGTTACATTCCTCTTTTGCTGCTCAATCAAACTCCTGCCGATGAGAGATCTAAGAGTTCCTGTTATCTGTAGCCTTATTAAATTCAAGTTAGACTACTGTACTGTGCAACTTGTGGGGCTGCCCTTGAATACGGTTCAGCATCTACTTTTGGGAGAAGAACCACTGTTCTTAGACACAGCTCACAGTCAGTTCAATACTATCGTTTGGGTCTTGTGCCCTTAAGGGGACTGAAAAACCTGCCTGCTCCGTTGTTACCTGCCCTCCATCCTTGCACACCTGAGACAGAGGTCTTTCCAGATGGGAAAGAGCTTCAAGGGTGGTGTTTTTTTCCACAAAAGAACAGCCTCTCTTGAAATCCTGTGGTGTCCCCTTCACAGTGCCTTTCAGACTGTTTAATAAGTCCAGTTGATGTGTTACGTGATAGATAGATAGATAGATAGATAGATAGATAGATAGATAGATAGACAGACAGACAGACAGACAGACAGACAGACAGACAGACAGAACCCTAACCCTAACCCTGAAAATAAGACCCAACTGGAAAATAAGTCCTAGTATGATTTTTCAGGATACTCATAATATAAGCCCTACCCCCAAAATAAGTCCCAGTTAAGATTGTCAGCCAGATGGGTGCATTTAGTACCATATTTCCCCAAAATAAAACCTAACCAGGAAATAAGCCCTAATGCATCTTTTGGAGCAAAAATTAATATAAGACCCAGTCTTATTTTCGGGAAAACACTGTAGGTAGGTAAGTAGGTGGATGGATGGATGGATGGATGGATGGATGGATGGATGGATGGAAGGAAGGAAGGAAGAATAGGATAGATGAGAGAGAGACGGAAGGAGGGGGAGGGAGAGAGAGAGAGACATGGATGGTTGATAGATGATAGATGGGTAGATATAGAGAGAAATAGAGGGGGGTTCTGGAGGCTGCCCTAGTGCAGGTTCCCTTCCCTGAGTTACTCTTCTTCTTAGAAATTACCTTCTAAAGCAGCAAATCATTGAGTGACCGTCTGGAGCCAGTAATTGAGTTTTGGAGCTCGGCTGAGTTCTGCCTCAGGGTGAGGGACACAGCTCTTGAAAAGCTTTGCCATCTTCATTTCAAGGAACTCCAGTTAAAGAACGGCTGGGCTAAATGGACAGATTCTTCGTATCATGTCCTTGGACTGCTGCTTTTTGATGCTCAGGGAAAGCATTCTGGCCTTCAACAGAACACATTTACTGGTATTCCTTGACTTATGACCATAATGCAGCCTGCCCATTAGGGACATAAAACGAGTGACCGATTTTACAATATATATATATATATATTGTAGCTATCATTAAAGCAAACACGGTGATCATTAGCAGACCAACCCTTCCCCATGGGCCGGTTTAGGGAGGGGGAGGCTGCAATTTGTTTTCAACTTTTATAGAAGTTTTTTTTAAAATTGTTTCCTTGTACATCATTTATTCTGGCTCGAGAGTGATGCCGAACGAAGGTTGTAAAAAAAACACCTTAAAACACGCAAAACAAGCTTAATTCCGAGATTCCCTTTGCCGTCACCAAGCTCAGGATTTGAAAGCCAGGTTCTGTGTCCCGTTTTCTTTGGTCCCGTGATATTCATGACCCCAGAGAGTGTGGGGAGTGGGGGGAGGAAAGAGAGGATTTAGATTCAGCTGGTCCACACTCTGGATTTAATTCTGCATCCCCCTCAGCCTTGAGTCCAGGGCAAAGCGATCGAGCTGTTGTGGATGTGGAGGAAGCTTTCGGAAAGTCAGCCTGCCTTCTTAGATTACCTTCCTTGCAACGAGAACATTTAAGGACACATTATCATAATGTACAGCACATCATTCATACGGGATTACGGAGAGCAGATCCAAATGGGGAGGGAAAGCATTATCTTGCCTTATCCAAGATAAGAGAGTTGAAATGACCTGAGAATTAAATGCACAGATAATCCTCCATGCTGCTGTAAACACGAAGTTTCGCTAAACCCTGAAAACGAAACTGGGCAGATGCTGTGTTTTCATTTCTTTCTTGAAAATGGGGGAAAGATGCTGGAACTGAGATACCTCCTTGTAGTACCTAGTGATAAGGTAGACCAACAAGGGGTAGGAATCATAGGGGGTGAGTTCCCCCAACCTGGTGCCATTCTGTTGGGTTCCATTATGAACTCATGGTCATTTGGAAGGTATCAAGTTGACGATGCTGCCTTAAATGAGGTCAGAGCCTTGGGTCCACAAAACCAGTCTTGATCCAACTCACATCTGGAGATCTTCTCCAGAAGAGAAAGGTTGACTGGAAGGGTGATATTTAGCTGGAGATGGTTTCTGATTGAGTCTTCAAGAGGACACCTCCAGCATAATTTATCTCCCCAATGCTGTGGTCATCAGGAGCTGTAAAATCAAGTGAGGACCAGTCTACTCACGTCCATTGGTGGAAAGGCACCAACCCAACTCAATGATGGACAACGGGCTTCAGTTCCTATAGAGACAGCATGACCTATGTTGGTGTTGGACTAGAAGAGACCAAGGTTACGGGTCATGGAAGCTCACTGGGGAACTTGGGGCAGGTCACACTTAATCCAACCCACCTCACAAGCCTGTAGATGGGACAAATTGGATGTTTTGTAGGCACCTTGAGCTTCAGGAGTAAAAACAGAATATAAATCTAGTCAAAATTGAAGGTAGGAGTCAGGAGATATATAGGTAGTAGGTAGATAGGTAGGTAGGTGGGTGGGTGGGTGGGTGG
Organism: Pantherophis guttatus; assembly: GCF_059756535.1. Classification (NCBI taxonomy): domain Eukaryota; kingdom Metazoa; phylum Chordata; class Lepidosauria; order Squamata; family Colubridae; genus Pantherophis; species Pantherophis guttatus. The sequence continues at coordinate 21,654,781 of NC_142076.1, forward strand.
ATGGATGGATGGATGGATGGATGGATAGATAGATAGATAGATAGATAGATAGATAGATAGATAGATAGATAGATTGAACAATCCAAGGTCCTGCTGACATTTGCCTTGACTTTTATATGGATTTTGAACTTTTTACTTGTGTTACTTGGTGTTTCTTCCTTATATGAACCTCTCTTCCTAGGGCTGGACTCTATCAGACGCTACAGTTCTTCCCTTCAGGCCTAGATCCAAGATCATGATCCAAAGTCACCTTCACAAGGAGCTCCACACAGCCCAGGAAAGGCGATGCTTTTCCTCCAGCAACTTGGCTTGAAGACAACATCTACCTTAGCTTGCAAGCCTCTGTGAAATCTCTCACCTTCTCTGTGGCTTTCCAAAGAGAGAAAAAGGCTCCTGCACATAAACATGCTTCATTGGCAAGCAAATGCACGGAACTCTCCTTCAATCTTTCCAGGTTTTGGGGAGGAAGCCCCCCAGCCGTTTGAAGGAGGTGCTTCCCTCCAACTTTCGCCAAAGGCCTATCAAACACCCCCAAAAGTGAGACTCACCAGTGAGTCCGCAGGAAGTTCAGCAAGATGATGACAACTCCCAGGAAGTAGCAGGCTACGTAAGGAGAACCGAAGATGCATGTGAGTGACCGGGTCCTGTGCTCCCATCTTGCGACCTGAACAGACAAAAAAAATTTTTTTTTAAAGGTCAAAGAACCAGCTGGCCAAATGATATAAACATAAACGAAGCCCTTTTGCAACATGCAAGGTCTCTGCAAGGAAAGAGGAGCTTGGAAAGATCCCAAATTAGTAATGTCGTCTTCTGACTGGAAATACGGCCTCATCGGTAGATTAGTAATTCTGTTAATCAATAGTCCCTCCATTCGGCCTGGAATTTAATTTGGATTGATAGGCCTTCCTTCATCGACTCTAAACGCTGATTCAGAATTTCCAGAGCTTTTCCCAAAAAAGCTGGACAAGAGACGGACAACTGCGTATGGTTAGATGACAAACATCGATGGATCAATTTGTCTGTTAGTTTCATAAAAATGTTGAAAAAAGGAGGCATAAAAATGAAACTCAATAGGATGCAGGGAGACCTTGACTTATAACAGTTTGTTTAGTGATGGTTTGAAGTTACAACAGTACTGGAAAAGGGACTTGTGACCGTTTTTCACACTTATGACCGCTGCAGCATCCCTGTGATCAAAATTCAGACGCTTGGCAACTGGTTCGTATTTATGACGGTTGCAATGTCCCGGGATTACGGGATCCCCTTTTTGTGACCTTTTGACAAGTAAAGTCAATGGGGAAACCAGATTCATTTAACAACCGTGTGACAAACTTAACAACGGAAGGGTTTCACTTATCAATGGTGGAAAGGAAGATCATGAAATGGAGCAAAACCCACTGAACAACTCTCTGGCTTAGCAACAGAACCGTTTGGCTCAATTGTGGTCGTAAGTCGAGGACTGTACTGGCCAGAGGATAGGATCAAGCCTTGTCCCTCTGGACTCTCATGGGCCATTTGCATTTTTTAACAGTGCCAAAACTCCGGTGCATTTCTGCTCGGCCAACCCAGATGCTCCCCACTGCCATTCTTGGCCAACCTGCCTACAGGTATCAGTTGAACAGGCTGCAGAGACACCCACCAGCCTAGCCATTCATCCATATGGAGTGTTTGTTCCCAGGCAGAGATAGACAAGAGATATTCTGCTCATCCAGCTGGTCGGGGTTTTTTTCCCCAAGGCCTTGCATTTTAATGGAGACCAACCTCAGTTCTGAAACCCGGCTCCGCTTCTATTTTATGCTGTTCCATTTTTATCTCCGGCTTACCGCAAACATACAGCAGGGAGCAGGGTATTTCTTTCTGATAAGAGTCCTTAGGTGCCCCCAGGTACCACTTCTGTCGGGGACAATGTGATCCTAGCAACTGTGATGCTTCTGGAAAGGCTGGCATATTGTTTCATGATGGATGAGCCCAGAGAAAGAAAGAAAGAAAGAAAGAAAGAAAGAAAGAAAGAAAGAAAGAAAGAAAGAAAGAAAGAAAGAAAGAAAGAAAGAAAGAAAGAAAGAAAGAAAGAAAGAAAGAAAGAAAGAAAGAAAGAAAGAAAAAGGGTGGGAGGGAGGGAGAGAGGGAGGGCGGGAGGGAGGGAGGGAGGGAGGGAGGGAGGGAAGGAAGGAAGGAAGGAAGGAAGGAAGGAAGGAAGGAAGGAAGGAAGGAAGGAAGGAAGGAAGGAAAAGGAGGGGAAGGGAGGGAAGAGAAAGGAAGGGAAGGGATTTCCAGAATGAAGTATAACCCCAAAGCCCTGTCCAAAACAAATCCTGTGTGTGAATGCTTGCAATTTCAATGCAAGCAACAATGATGATGATGCCAACGTGCCCTAAAGTTGGCAAATGACCCTCTGACCCCTCCCTCCAGCCTTGCCCCATGGCCAGCAGGAGAAGGGAGGAAAGGGAGGCGGGGGATGATTTTCAATCCTAGCGCAAACTGCCAAGGAAGGGTAGAGAAGGACGGCCGGAGCAACTGCGAAGCAGGAGAACAGAACAAAAGGGAGGGGAGGGGAGGGAAGGGAGAACTCCCTGCTAATTACTTTGTACAAGCCAGCAATTAAGAGAAGCCTATTTGCATGCAAACTCTAATGAGCGTCTTTAGGAGCTGCCCTACGTGTGGCTGGATGGCGCTGGAACATTCAAGGTGTCTCCACAGTGAGGGAAGAAGGCTGGGCGATTGTCCATGACCCCCTCCCCCCCGCCAATTAGCCCCACAAGTTAATTAGGCGGCTTAAACAAGACTCAAACTTGCTGCTAACTGTTGGCCATGTTCATGCCATGACTTGCTGCGTGGTGTGAATTTTTCCCTGGGGAGAAAGTGAGTTTTCTCCAGCGTACAATTTTTCTCTTGTTGCAAGAATTATCCAACCCAAAAAAGTTGCTGCAGGATTGGCAAAACGGGCAGTTTGGGTCTTGTGAATACGGCGAGGCTTCCCAAAAGAGGAGCTCAGCTCCCAAAGGTAACACAGGAGCAAGATTCTGCTTCCCAACAGTGTCCAATTTTTAACTTTAAAAAAGGAAAAGACAATTCTTCTTCCTCTTCTTGCTTCTCAGATTTATACCTGAGGGTTCTTGAATTTTGCACAATTCCCGGAAACTCACCGAAAGAAGCTTAGCCGTGGGCACCGGGTGAGGGGCTAACACCCAAAGGGTTGCCTGTCCTTAAGGCAGAAGGTATGACTTTTTTTAAAAAAAAAAAACAGAGCTGGAATTGTGTACTTTAAGAGAAAAAAAACAGGCTTGATTTTCATTCATTTTGGACCCAACACTCTTTAAAGGTAAAGGTTCCATTCACACATATGTGCTAGTTGTTCCCGACTCTAGAGGGCAGTGCTCATCTCTGTTTCAAAGCCGAAGAGCCAGCGCTGTCCGAAGACATCTCCGTGGTCATGTGGCTGGCATGACTCAACACCAAAGGTGCATGGAACGCTGTTCCCTTCCCACCAACGGGGGTCCCTATTTTTCTACTTGCATTTTTTACCTGCTTTCGAACTGCTAGGTTGGCAGAAGCTGGGACAAGTCACGGGAGCTCACCCCGTTACACGGCACCAGGGATTCGAACTGCTGAACTGCCGACCTTTCAATCGACAAGCTCAGCGTCTTAGCCACTGAGCCACCGTATCCTTTTTCAATGCTCTTTAGCGTGTTCTAAAGAACACAGGCAGCTGAACAAAACTCTCAGCTGGAGGGGTGGGGGGGATTTCGTTGATAGGCCGTGCCTTATTTTATCATGGCTTGTAGAATAAACCACAAATGGCTGCTATTTCCCACATTGCTAGATTTTCTGCATGTGCCCCAGAAGATAGAGAAGGGATCCCTCCCCTTCAAATGAGATTTTCATTTCTTGAGCGGCAAAGGACTGTAAAGTCCTTCCTTCCACACCCAAACGAGTTTTTATTGCACCCGTTTCTGTACGAGTTTCTAAGTCTGATCAAGAAAAAAACAGTCCTCGTTTAGCACCTGCCTCCTTTAGTAACCGTTCAAAGGGACAACAGAGCGTGTGTGAAAAAGTCGCCTTCCAACCAGTCCTTGCATTGGTGATCATTGTAAAGCAAAAAAGAAAAAAAAAAGAAAGTTGAATGAAGATTATAAACAGCGTCCAGGTTCCACTTAACTTCGCTTCCTGACCAAGTTGCCTAGGCGGTCGCTAAACGAGGACCGCCTGTAATGCCTGCTTTTCAGAGTCCCAAGGCTCTTCTTAGATTCAAACAAGAAAACAAACAAAGACTGGATCGGGAGCTGGGATTTCTGCCAAGTCAGGTCAACGCTATTAAAGAGATGAATTCCTTATCGGGGGATTTGATCGGGGCAGCCTTTAAAACAGGAGCCATAATCTTCCGAGCCAGGTGGAAAAGCAAAAGGCAGCAAGGAGCTTCTCAGCCTCATGAAACCCAGGACGATGTATTGACTGCGGGGTTTAAGCTCTCCTTTCCCCCTTAATAAGGAAGCCATTTCACCTAATTGCTTTCCTCTGGCAGAGGAAGGTGTTATGAAGTTGGAAGCCGATAAGGTAAGCCGCTGGGCTGCCAGCTGGGACGGTCAGCCAAGCCAGCCGCTCTCCTGCTTTCCTTCAGCAAGGCAAGGGAGGCCCAAGGTGACCTCTGGTCTGACTGGACTCATTTCCATCTCTCTCTCTCCCCACAACCACAATCCCCAAAGCTTGTTCGTAAACCACAAATCGAAAGCCAGGGTTTTAACCACAATGGCTGCATTCATTTTTGCAACATTTTGAAAAGTCCCCCGGATGAACGTCTATATGGAGATGCTCAATCATTCAGGTCCCGGTTGTCCCAAAGGTGTTTTTTTTCCAAAAGGCAACTGGACTTGGGTGTTTTTTTCCCCCTCTTCAAAACGTTTCACTTCTCATCCAAGAAGCATCTTCAGTTCTGTACTTGGTACTACAGTGGTTTAAAGCACCCTGTTATTAACACAGCTGCCTGCAATTTACTGCTGGTTCGAATCTCTCCAAGGCTCAAGGTTGACTCAGCCTTCCATCCTTTCTAAGGTAGGTTAAATGAGGACCCAGTTTGTGGGGGCAATAAGCTGACTTTGTATAAATATACAAAAGTATGAAGGCTATTGCTTAACGCACTGTAAGCCACCCTGAGTCTCCGGAGAAGGGCGGCATATAAATCAAATTAAAAAAAAAAATTACTTGATTCTACTCTTACCCTCAAAACGAGGCTATAGAGCCCTGCACACCAGAACAACTAGACACAAGGAGAGTTTTTTCCTCAAACACCATCACTCTGCTTAACAACTAATTCCCACAACACTGTCAAACTATTCACTAAGTCTGCACTACTATTAATCTTCTCATCATTCCCATCAGCCATCTCCTCCCACTTATGACTGTATGACTAACTTTGTTGCTTGTATCCTTACAATTTATATTGATATTGATTGTTTCCTAGTATGATTTGATTGCTCATTTGTACCCTATGAGTATCATTAAGTGTCGTACCATATGATTCTTGACGAATGTATCTTTTCTTTTATGAACACTGAGAGCGTATGCACCAAAGACAAATTGCTTGTGTGTCCAATCACACTTGGCCAATAAATAATTCTATCCTATCCTATCCTATCCTACCCTACCCTACCCTACCCTACCCTACCCTACCCTACCCTACCCTACCCTACCCTATCCTATCCTATCCTATCCTATCCTATCCTATCCTATCCTAGCAGAACCGAAGAAACTTCTTGGATGAGAAGCAAAATGTTTTCAATGGCAAAACCCAAGGAAGTCCAGTTGCCCTTTGGAGAAGCCCCTTTGGGTGTCCTCAGGATGATTAAACCAGGAACTGAGGTTCTACCTCTTGAATTCCCTTCTTGGAAGAGGCTTTCAGGCAAGAAGGATTTTGTTGCAAAGGCTGTGTTCTTCCCAAGAGGAAAGGGACTCTTCTCTTCAAAGTCCTTTATAAAAATGTCCCACCCTCAACTCATCCCTTGCCGGCAGAAACCACCAGGGAGGTGCTGGATCCCTGGCAGAGCTAAGTTCCAAATGCTTATTTTTGAGAGATAAATTGGGGGGGGGGAGGAATAAAGCAAGGAAAGACGGTTTTGTTTCTTGTCAATTGCACTTCTTCTTCCTCTGTATTCACCCAAGCCCACAGAGATGCCATCCTGGACTACCAATACCATCGTTCCCTGCATTGTCATTAAGGGTTATGGGCTGGGAAAGATGCATGGACTCTGGCTAGGTGTCATGCAATGGAATTACATTGCTCCTTTAGTGCCCCCTGCTGGGGATTTGAGGAAAGGAGAGACCAACATGAATGGGGAGCAGACAGGAAGGGTAAGAGATGGATCCAAGCCAAAGGTCCACTGAACTTAGCATCTTTTCTCCAAGGAGGTCCACCAATCATATGCCTACAGAAATGCCCAACGCTAATCTCTCATGTCTATGGAGATTCTAAGTGCTCCAGGTCATGGTTGTCCCGAAGGGGCTTTTTCAGGAGGCAACTGGACTTTCTGGTTTTTCTTTGAAGATGTTTCGCTTCTCATCCAAGAAGCTTCTTCAGCTCTGACTGGGTCCATCCCTCCAAACGGGGGCTGCACAATTGCACAGAGTAGAAGCAGAAAGTAAAACTTACAAATGTTTCCTCCCTGTTGAAATCAAACAACGAATCCCAGCATGTGCACAATTCACTCCTTGCAAATAGGACACCGAACCTGGGAGGGGGGAGCTGTTTCCGCTGAACCCCCAAAATGACACATCGTTCCCAGTGCAGCCACACACATATACATACACACCATCCCTCTGGTTCTCTGACCCAGTTCCCGGAACCTTTGTGTAATAGAGTCCCAGGGAGTCATGAGATACCTAATTTTAGCTGTTCCTGCCGTATATATCTATATATATTTGTCCTGCCTTGCCAGGTGTGAGAACTTCTGCCAGTCCAGTCACCTCTTTGTCACTTTGCAGCCGGCAGGATGGCACAGCATGGGTGACCAATGTTTTCTGGCCTCGAAAGCAAAAACCCCATGGCCACCGTTTCCCTCGCCTTGTTTCGATCCACGGTTCTCTTCGGTCGATGGTCATTAAAAGCAACATTGAAAGGAAACGGTCACGGATGACAAAAACTCAACAAAGCAGGCCCAGTGGGCTGGACAGTGCACAAAGCAGAAGGCGGCAGTGTCTGGAGAGGGGACGATCCTAAATGTTCTCTCGGCTCACAGGGACAGAAAGAGGGAATGTCAGAGCATTTGCAGTCTGACTACTTTTAGGAGACAACCCTGGAGCAAAACACAGCACACAGAGACTTAAGACTTTAACAGTGGTTTATATACAAGACATATACGTGGTTGGTAAATACCTGACCAGCAATCAAACTTCTTCTTAACTCTACACGGAGAACTCAGCAATGAATACCGGACAGAAGGAGAGACAATACGCCCTCTCCTGGCTGAAATATATAAACACCTCTTAAAGGGGTAAAAAACTTGGGTAGACCCCCTCTGAGTCTTAAACTGGCTATAAAGAGCCTGCCCCCCCCTTTTCCTACCATGAGAGGAAGGCATTGTGTGTGCATGAAGACGCATCTCTTTGCAAGGGCACTGCTGATGCAGACGAAGTCTGGGGCAAGGCCGGACTCAGGAGGGGGGGTCACCTGAGCCCAGAAGCCCCATTTCTGAAGGCTTGATGAGATGGGGAAGGAGCTGACTACCTGACTACGAGGAATACCTGTATGCTGAATACAAAGAATTGAAGGCAATGTTAGTTTAGGCCAAGGGTTGGCAATTGTGGCTCTTTTACAACCTGTAGACTTCAACTCCCTGTCTCAGGAATTCTGGGAGTTGAAGTCCACAGGTTGTAAAAGAGCCACAATTGCCCATCCCTGGTTTAGGCTACCTGAACTGTCGCCAAACCATTGCCAGCTTTTTGGTTTCTGAGAATGTCTGACTCCAGAGGGAGCTTTCCTTGGTCCTGAAAATTGCCTTAACTCCTTGGGCAGCCTCAGCTCTGAGGCACCTCTCAACCCTGCTGCCTTCCAGTTGGGCAGGAATTGTCACTTTCAGACCAATCTGAGACGATACAGCAGATCCAAAAAAAAAACCCCATAAGACAACCCAGGATCCAAATTTCGATTGGAAGATCATTCTGAAATCCTTCTTGGGTTTTGAGAGTCGAAAACTACCAGAGTTTGGTACCTACCACATTCCAGAACAACGGGTTGAAAGCGATGGAGATGACAGCCACGATAAAGTTGGGATCAGTCACATTCACGTAATCGGAAAGCAGAGTCATAGCCGAGAGGTCGACCTGGGAGAGACATTGAGTGTGAGTTGGCTCTCAGCCAGGAGAAGCCCCTCCACTTGGGCCGGCGGTTCGAAGGAGATTCCAAACCAGGGTTTGCATTCACAGTAATCTAAACCCTAAATCATGATCTGCATTCAGACAGGCCTGTAGCCATGGTCTGTGCAGTTCCCCCTTTCCCCAGCCTCTTAAACTGCAGCCAACACCAAGGTTTCAAGCAAGGGACGGCCGCTGAAAATGACACGGCAAAGGACAAGGGTTTCAAACCCACTTTGAACCTGGGCTAGCAATCCCAGGCTGATTCTGTATAGGGAGCCCTCAACTTACGACCACAATGGAGCCTCAAATTTCTGTTGCTAAGTGAGACATTGGTTAAGTGGGTTTTGCCCCCATGTTACGACTTTTCTTGCCACTGCCGTTAAGCGAATCACTGCACTTCTTAAATTAGTAACATGGTTGTTAAGCGAATCCGGCTTCCCCATTGTCAGAAGGTGGCAAAAGAGGAGCCTTAACAACCGTGGTAAAAAAATGGTTGTAAAATCAAGTCCGGTCATGCAAAATGTCTCATTTTATGGCCACTTTGCTTAGAGACCGAAATTCCAGTCTCAATTGTGGTTATAAATCAAGGACTTACCTGCACTACCACACATCCTGGGTTCACGCCCCATAGCAACCCCGGATTGTTTAAACTATGGTTTGCTGAACCAGCCTGAAATTGGAGGGGTAAAAAGGAATCCTTTGCCAAGCACCTGAATTTTGATCGCCTGACGGTGGCGGAGGCTGTAATGGTTGTTAAGGGCGAAAAACAGATGAACAGAGTTGGTTACAGGTTATCTAGTCCAACCAGACCCTACATCTGCCTTACCTAGGATCAAACTCACAACCTCCTGATTGTGAGGCAAGAGCTCCACCTCTAGGCCACAGCAGCTGGGCGGTCACTAAGCAAGTCGTAAGTTGAGGACTACCTGTACGGCACGTCTACCTGCACGATTGTTTCGGATTGTCCAGTTCAGGCTAATCATTAAGCTTATCTATCACCTGCTGGCTTTTTACTCTGCCAGTTCCAAACTGACCCAGACTATTTAACAAATAACAAGAACCCCAAAAAAAAAGAAGAAAGGAAAATAAAAAGCAACCCTCCTGGTCCTTTGATCTTGGTCAAGAGTTTCGGTAAAGTCAATGAATGTTTGGCCTTTTTTTTCTGATGTGGCAACTTCACTATTTACTTTTCTGGGTCGCTGTCTTGTCTCTCTCGCCTCCTTTTCCCCGTAGAACCCAGAGTTTTCTCAACTTTTTTGGCTCAACTTTTAAGTGGGGTGGGACAGGGAGATCTCGGGGTTTCCTTGAGAGGGGAGTTCAAAATTGTCTTCTTGACCCAAAGGGGGAAAAAGATCTTCCCCTTTGGGTCAAGAAGACAATTTTGAACCTCAAATGTGTGTGTGGGGGCGGAGGGGGGGAGTAACCGAAGGGAGGGGGAGCTCCGACATCCAGGGAGACTTTTTACATTGTTGCAAAGGGGGGGAAAAATAACATCCTTTCGGAAACAAAAAACCGGATAAACAAAAGCCGAGCAATGCAGTGGAGTTTGTGCCAGGGTTTTTTTTTTTGCTTTGCATTCACCCCCAGCCTCCCCCCCACCCAGGAAAAAGCCCCCCACCCACCCACGGCCTCGCTTCTTCTCTGCAGACCCCTTACTCATCCTGGGAGTAGCACAAGCGCCAGGCTGGCTTTCTTTAAGGCTCGGCTTGGGTTCTGTCCCGCCCCCACCCCCACCCCCACCCCCCGGATTTGCAAGGCATGGACCCCCGCCCAGGCCCGGTCTTTCATCTTTAGACACCTCCCCCCCGCCCCACCCCTTGCAAAGATGGGAAGCCTGTACCTTGCTATAATCCACATTATTGAGTCCTCCGCAGCAATCCAAGGGAAGAGGCATGCAACCCCCCCCCGCCCCCTTAGGAGCCGGTTTAGCAAGGCCTGGTTCCTCTGGGGTCCCTCCCCGCCCCCAGCCCACCAACCCTCCCCTCCCTCCACCCCCATAGAACCGAGGCCCCTCGACAAAAAGCCGCTCTAACTTCCGGGCTACTCATTGCAATACAAATAAATAAAAATAAAATAAAATGTCCCGCAAAGGAGGCTGGGAAATTGAGTCCGCATTCCCCCCTTTCCCCCCCCCGGGATTGAAGCGCTGTTCTCGGTGCGGAGTCTAGCAGGAACTACAACCCCCAGAAGGCTGCGCGAGGCAGGCTGTCCGAGCCTGGGGTGGGGGGTGCGGCTTTCTTTAAAACTAAGTACCTCCCACCCTCTCGAAGCCCCCCCCCAAAGGTTTGGAGTCGTTTTGCATCCATTCTAGCTATCTACACGCGTTAAGGAGGCTTCACACGTGCTCTGGGACCCGAAGGGTGAAGCTCTGTGCCTCAGCCCGCTTTCCTGCACTGTGTAAACTGAAGCAGTTGCGGGGAAACGCTTGCAATCCGTTTTTCTCTCTTCTTTTTCATGCCTTGCTCTTCAGGTGACACTCAGCTGATGCTGTTTCACAAGGTCACCTCCCTGACACGTGTATTTGGTAACTTGCAGGCACCGTTTCCTGCATTCACTCGGTTACAGCCAAAAACAGCACGTGACCTGCAAGAGTACCACTAGCACCATTCACCCATATCCAGCTTACCAAAAAGCCGAATGGCTCCATTCATACAACTCTGACTGGCTCAAAATGTTTGCTTGCTATTTTCATGGTTTAGCATGTTGTACAAATCCAGACCTTTTGATAAAAGAAACTAAAACCTAATTTCTAATTGCAGGTAAGATGAGTTAGTAACCCTAGTTAAGAGGGGCGAACACAGTCAAGGATTTGATGAATATCAGAGGACGAAGCCCCTTCAAGCTGCTTGCAATAACTCAGAAAGACTGAGAAGCCCCCTTCTCGTTCCCACATCATCTGGGTTCATACATTCGGTTAAACCGCTGTTTTAAGTGGCTGAGCACCAACCCTGGTTTGCAAACCGCAGGGTCCGAGCTCCTGAAATGTGGACACTGACCCAAGTCTTTGGAAAACGTGTGAATTGGGTGTCTGAGACACATCTGGGCCAATGTGGCAACCCTACAATTCCCATTGCTGAATCCACCCATCGTGTTTGTGCATTTCCACAAAAATTCTGAGCCAGATTCATCCCACTAACGAAGCTACTTTTCTCCCCCTTCCTCAAAACCCAAAGTTAAAATGAACTTATGATTAGCATTGGGGGTGGGGGGGGTCTTTGGGACTGCACAGAGGAGAGAGAGAGAGACGAGAAAAGATGGCAACATGGACCGTGAATTTGTGCCAGGCTTGAGACCAAAGGACCCCCCCCCAAAAAAAAAGCGTGTGAAGGAAAAATAGCCACAGCAGCAGAAGAAAAGCGAGGAGGGAGGCAAAGGAAATCTCAACTGCTGGCACTGACCTTCTTCGTGGGATTAGTCCGTTGTGGGGATGTGGCAGCCTGGGAGGGAGAGAGAGAGAGAGAGAGACCAGAGGTTCAGTCCAGCTACTTCAAAGGCAGGATTGGACTTTGCCCCATAGATTTCCGAAGTGGGGAAACAGGCTGGTGCCTGGCACATTGGCAGAGCAGGCTAACCTTTCTTCACCGGGCACCGGAGGGGCTTGTGCCAACGGAAGGTCCGGGGAAGAATGAGAGGGAGGTTTCTCTTGGGAACTTGGCATTGCTAAAAAGGGAGGCGGGCAGACCTGTCAGCTTATCGCTGGACCTTCCTAAATCGGTTGCGTTTTCTTGGCCAGGCTTAACTCACCGGAGGGTTACAGAGATAAATTGGAGGAGGGTCCTGGGTTTTGTTCCCCGGGGACGGCAGGGTGGGGAGGGAGGTGAATATGTTGCAAATGGATCTAAGTGCTCCACAAGGAAGCAGCATAACAGGGGGCGCAGGCATGAGTTTCCTTTAAGAAAGTTACTCCTGGCTGCTATTATATCTTAATTCTAGTCTACTCTAGTCTAAATTCATATTCTATTCGTATTCTATTCCCATTCCCATTCATTCTATTCTATTCTATTCTATTCTATTCTATTCTATTCTATTCTATTCTATTCTATTCTATTCTATTCTGTTCTGTTCTGTTTTCTATTCTATTCTATTCTATTCTGTTTTCTATTCTATTCTATTCTGTTTTCTATTCTATTCTATTCTATTCTGTTTTCTATTCTATTCTATTCTATTCTATTCTATTCTATTCTATTCTATTCTATTCTATTCTATTCTGTTTTCTATTCTATTCTACTCTACTCTACTCTACTCTACTCTACTCTACTCTACTCTACTCTACTCTATTCTATTCTATTCTATTCTATTCTATTCTATTCTATTCTGTTCTATTCCTACCCAACCCTACCCTACATATCCCGTGTTTCTTATTTTTACAAATATCTCAAGTTGGATAACATATCTAACCTACATTCCTCCTCCGGTTTTCCTCACAACAACAACATTGTGAGGTGGGTTGGGCTCAGAGAGAGTGGCCGGCCCAAGGTCACCCACGTTTGTAGGACTTGAACTCAGGGCCTCCTGCTTTCTCATCTGGTGCCTTAACCACTAGACCAGACTGGCTCTCCCAGGTAACTCCCAGGTAGACAGCCTGTTTCCAAAAAAAGCTTGCCTGAAGTTCAAAATGGACTTCTGCACAGGTCTACAGATATAGAACAGACTAGAATTGGGGTCAGCAACCTGCAGCTCTGGAGCCGCATGTGGCTCTTTCACCCCTCTGCTGCGGCTCCCTGTCACTCAAAATATGCATCACAACCGCCAATGAGCGACACCTGCCGGCACATGGTTTATTGAGCTTTTCAACCCCCAGTAGGCCAACCATGGATAAATCCAAAAAAAGAAAAGTTTCAGAAGAAAACAAAGTTTAATTCAACTACATATGCTAGTTTTGTGGTCACTCAAGAAATAGTCAGGCATGGGGAGGGTTTTGTGGCTCCCGGTGTTTTCTTTTCTGTGGGAAACGGGCCCAAATGGCTCTTTGAGTGTTTAAGGTTGCAGATCCCTGGACTAGAATCACAGAGTTGGAAGGGACCTTAGAGGTCTTCTAGCCCAACCCCCCTGCTCAGGAGGAAGCCCTATACCATTGCAGACTAATATCAACAAAGGAAAGTCTGTAAGAGAGGCGCCGAGAAGCTGCAGACCATCTTCCTGAATTAAGACCCAGGGATTAGAACCTGGGACCCAGAAAATGGGGTTGCTCTGAAGCACCTTGGTTCAGTTAGCTGTGGCTCACTTCTGGGTGTGCCCGGCCTGTGCCAGGCGCAGCCTCTTCAGCGCCGCGGCCTCTCCAGTCGGTGGGCGTGCGAGGGTAGCGCTGCAAGCTTGGGTGCGCGAGAGGCTTATTTTTAGCCTGCACCTGTTCCTCCATATAGACAGACGCTGGTCTAAAAATAGCCTCATTGACAGAGGCGGGAAGCTGCACCGGCAGGCTCCAGACAGCGCCCGGTGCCTTTGGGCGCCTGGTTTAATTTATGCGCCATAAATCTAACCTGGACAGAAAGATGCTTTCGGCCCCGGCTGCTGAATCAGGCGAACTGGCGGCTTCTACTTGCAAAGGGCAGTGGTCGGGTGGGGAGGGGGAGGAAGATAGAAGAGGGGGGGGCTCAGCCGTGATTTTTCAGCCTGGCTATCTGGCCAAGGTGGAGGCAGGAGTAAGGAGGAGAGGTTGTGCAAAGCGTGTTTAGTTCTGGCTTTCCTTTGCTTCGGTGGGAGCCCAGACAGCAGGACTGGCCAGGCATGGTTTATAGCCAGCGGGAGGGGGGAGACGTGAATCCCTCCCAATTTCAGGCTTATTCAACAAACCATAGTTTAAACAATCCAGGGCTGGTATAGTACAGGGATCCAGGATGAGTGCCGGTAAACCCAATTTTGCAACCATTTGTTATCACAATTGTTAAGTGAATCACACACCCACCTAGAGAATCTGCATGCATGCCCTGCGAGTCCACTCTCTGCTTCTTGGCCTTAATCATTCAGGAAATGGCTTCGATCCTCTGCATGGCCTCCTCTGGCCAGCTGTGGAAGGAGAGGCTGCCTGGTTTCTGCCTCTGGCCCTTTCCCTCCTCTCACTTCCTGCTCTTGGGCGCTAAAGCCTCCAGCCCCCTTTCCCCTCGGCTCCCACGCGCTCGGATTCTGCTCCAAAGCCTAACCTCGGCTGCCCTCTAGCGCTCCACGGATACATCCCAATGCAGAGAGGCACTGAAGCACACGGATGGATCCCACCAGGGCAGGAGTAACCGAATAACAGGGTTTCTCTCAGTGGTGAAATCCACATTTTTTTTACTACCGGTTCTGTGGGGGTGGCTTGGTGGGCATGGCAGGGGAGGGATACTGCAAAATCCCCATTCCCACCCCACTCCAGGGGAAGGATATTGAAAAATCTCCATTCCTACCCCACTCTAGGGCCAGCCAGAGGTGGTATTTGCCGGTTCTCCGAACTACTCAAGATTTCCACTACCGGTTCGCCAGAACCTGTCAGAACCTGCTGGATTTCATCCCTGGTTGGAAGGGACCTCGGAGGTCTTCTAGTTCATCCCCCTTCAAGCAGGAGATATTATCCCATCCTGGACAAATGGCTGTCCAATCTCTTCTTGAAAATCTCCAGTGATGAAGATTTTGGCACTCCTAGTGGCAAGCTGTTCCACTGGTTAATTGTTCTAACTGTCAGGAAATTTCTCCTTAGTTCCAGGTTGCTTCTCTCCTTGATTCGTTTCCATCCATCGCTTCTTGTTCTGCCTTCGGGTGCTTTGGAGAATAGGTTGACCCCCTCTTCTTCGGGGCAGCCCCTCAAATATTGGAAGACTGCTAATAATGTCGCCCCTAGTCCTCATTTTCAGTAGACTAGACTAGACATACCCAATTCCTGCAGGCTTTCTTCATATGTTTCAGCCTCCAGCCCCCAAATCATCTTTGTTGCTCTACGTTTCACTTCATCAGCTCATATTGAGTCATTTGTGATGAGGGCCAGCCCATCGATTCACCCAGTTGTGGGTCATCTTCCGACCGCTGGGACTACAACTCCCAGCACCCCCAAACCGCAAGGGCATCGGACTGGCAGAGCCAGGCTAATAACCCATTAATGGTTAACTCGGCAGCCTGCTTGCCTTCCTCCCCTCCCCCTCTAATCCATTAAGGTCCTTAAGTGACGGCTAATAAAATGTAATTGTGTTTTAAAATAATTCAATACATTACACTAATTTATCCCAATTAAGCTTCAGCAACTTGGTGCAGATCGACTTAATGCAGGAGTGGGCGACTCTCTGGGTTTCATTGCTCCCACTATTTTTTCCAAATGATTGATGGGGGGAGGGAGAAAGGGCCACCGCCCTCTTTTAATGGCCCCCTTAGCTATTATTCTTAAAGGAATCTAGTAGGACAGAAGGTGAACGGAGGAATCCAGAATTTGTAACTTTGCAAAGACTGGACAGTCATTTGTTCAGAATTGGGTAGGGTCTCCTGCTTGAGTGGGTTGGACTAGAAGACCTCCAAGAAGAGCAACCAGGATGATGAGGGGACTGGAGGCTAAATCATACAATGAACAGTTGCAGGAACTGGGCCTGGCTAGTCTAGTGAAGAGAAGGACCAGGGGAGACAATGATAGCAGTCTTCCAATATTTGAGGGGCTGCCACAGAGAGGAGGAAGGGGGTCAAGCTATTTTCCAAGGCACCCGAAGGCCAGACAAGGAATAATGGATGGAAACTGATCAAGGAGAGATTCAACCTGGAAATAATGGACTAACTGACAGTGAGAACAATCAACCAGTGGAACAGAAGTTGACTTTGGAAGTTATGGGAGTTTCATCACTGGAGGCTTTCAAGAAGAGATTGGACTGCCATTTGTTGGAGATGGTGTAGGGCCTCCCGTTTGGTTGGGGGCTGGACTGGATGGCCTACAGGGTCCCTTCCAACTCTGTTAATCAGAATCAGCCTCTTCCAACCCTATTATTCTATTATTTTATTAATTGCCCTCCCTATTTATGTCACGTTGGTCCATCACCTGTGACCAAGTAGAACTATCTACGAAGGCATGAAGTCCGTGGCTTTGTATGTTCCATGAATGCGACACTTCAGGACTATTTCTATTCAGAGTTAGCAAGCTCCTCTTCTCAAGTCTTGTTTAGCAGATCTGATCCACGGCCTTTGCTGGAGAAATTGTGCCAACATTGGCATTGACGTGGCTCTGGAGGCCACGAAGCAGCCTCAAAACATCTTTGTGAGCCTCAGTGTTGTTGTGTCCCGAGCATCTTTAAGCGGATGCAACCCACAAGAAGCCCTTGTGTGTCTGGTTCTGAGGCCTATCCATGCACAGCCTCTTTCTCAGCCCCAAGGCTGGCTCTGGGGCCCCCCAGTTGCAGAAATGGGAGAGGAGATCAGGAGGAGACGTCGGCCTCTGCGGCTGGGCGCAAGACAAGCCCTCCCTTTTCCTCGCTTCACTTATCAGCCACAGCTTAGCCGACCGACAGCATGGGGCGGAAAGTGTTTTATCTCCTTGGCCAAGCCACAGCATCCCTAAAGCAGTTCTGATTTGCTGTTACTATGGCGACACGGCTGGGTTTATCAGGGCTGAATTTGTAGTTGTTTAAGTGCTGAGCAAAAGGGATGTAGGAGGGACTGGCTCCCAGCAGTTGCCGGGGAAGGAAAGCCAGCGAGCTTTTCTCACAAAGGCCTGCGCTGGCCCCTGGCCCCAAAGGATGCCTGGGAAGCCCCCACCGCCCAGTCCCCAAAATAAGAACAAAGGGGGCGAGGAACGGGGGACCCAGAGAGCTTCAGAGCATCTGTGGGCTGTAGATTTTCCCCCCCCTCGGTTGCAATTGAAAGGATTTTGCAGCCCAGCTTCACAGGCTGTTGTTCTCCAAGGACGTTGGGCAGTGGTTGGGCACAGCGGAGGCCCCAATATCTGGGAGGATCAGATTAGGAAAGGCTGTAGTAACGAGATACTCCGACCCCAGGATACTCCCAACTCCAGAAGTCACTCCTTGAGGTTGATTTTCCCTGCCTTTAATCTTCAGGGTAGGGTATCCAGATGAGCGAGGAGGAAAATCTGTGTAAAATTAAAGGGCACAATGGAGTAACAGAGTTAGAAGGGACCTTGGAGGTCTTCTAGCCCAACCCCCTGCTCAGGCAGGAATGGAGAGCAGGAACGGGTGCAAGAAAAATAAATAAAATAAAGAAATATTAGATAGGAATAAATTGGATTTGAATAGAGACCAAGGGAATATGTATGTAATTGAAGTGTGATTGAATGTACAAAAAGTATATATGGAATATGCACGATATTGTATTGTAATATACACGAAAGAAAAAGTGTTAGAAAAGTATTTACCAGACAAGTCACACCAAGTTTAATGTTTTTAAATTGTATACTTAATAAAATTTATTTTTTTTAAAAAAAGGAATGGGTGCAAGCATCGTCCCGCAATGACTAAGTAAGCAAAAAGGCTGCCAACATGAGAGATTTTGATCTCATTGTGGGAGTTTGAAAGAATTTGATGGAAGGCGGTAAAGAGGAATGCTGGGCATACTGGCACTCCAAGGTAGGGGGGTGGCTACCTAGAGGTAACCTTTGCATTTTGTAGCACGAAAATGCCCAGGGATGGGGGTGAGTGGGATGGGACAGTGACATGAAAACAGCTCTGCATTTTTTTCTGTCAAATCCCAGCCTCTTCGTTTCCAAGAAAACCAAGTTTTTAACTCTGGGCAGAAAGAGGAAAAATGCTTTACTGTGCTCTAAACTAAGGAACTAGCAATTCAATGTTTTTTTTTAAACTTGCGATCCAGAAACAATAAGCACAGACAATTGCCAAATGCAAATGACTGTAGCAGACGATTCAAGTTCTTGGTTTCTCGCGGCAAACTTTGACCACAGAAGATGCAAGAGGAAACTTAATTCTTGCATTCAGATTCAGGGGCTAGTTTTCTTTTTTAAATTTATTAGTTCAGCTTCATTCATTCATTCACTTACATGTTGAAATTCATTTTTAAAAATTATTTCAGCTTGTATTATTAGTTCAACTTGCAATCTTCTTGAGGCTACTAAAGGGCTGGTGACCGAGCCCTTCTTCATTCAATGGGCCTCTTTTTCTGGTGTTAAAATCTGCTGGAAAAGGTTTTTTTTTTTCCCCTTTCCCCTCCATCCTCTTGCAGAGAAGCTGGGGCATTATCGTCTCCGCAGAATTTGGCAGCGGATCAAATTCCCACAAAAGCTGCTAAAGTTGCAGAAAGTGGGCCAGCCAGACTGTCATAAATTTCTCCTCCTCCCAGGAACATCTGGCTTGGAGAATCAGGATGACCTCTGGAATCGGCCAATAAATATGCGTTTGGCCTTTGGAAAGGCCAGCAGGACAGAGTATCGATACTGATATACGATTCATCGTGGGAGGAGAATTACGGCATTCAACAGACTAAAACAGAAAAGTCAAAAGAGTTTGGAATGTGGTCGAAAGAAGAGAAAATTAAAACTTGGGCAGTTCAAGGTACTTTTTTCATTTCATTCTGACGGGAGAAGAGCAGAGACCTGGAGAGTGGAAGGAGGGGCCCTTGGTGCTCTCTGAACTTGGTTGTTTTTTTCAGATGTTTTATGACCCAACTAGGTAACATCATCAGTACTAGAAGGGAGAGGGGTGGGTGGAGAGGAGGAGGAGGAGGAAGAGGCGAAAGAGAAAGAAAGAGGAGGAAGAGGAGGAGGAGGAGGAGGAGGAAGAGGCGAAAGAGAAAGAAAGAAGAGGAGGAGGAGGAGGACTCTGAACTTGGTTGTTTTCTTTGGACGTTTCATGACCCAACTAGGTAGCATCATCCCTGCTAGCAGCGAAGGAATTTGCATTGTCCCACCATCACATCATCGGTGTGATGTGACTTTGAGAGCATTGTTATAAGCCAGAAAAGTCACCCTGGAGGCATCTTTTTTTTTTTTTATTGAAAAGTTTTACAAAGAAAAATCCCCCCCCATTCCCCCCACCCCTTTTCCCTCCCCATCACTCCCCCCCCCCATTTCCCAGAGCAAAATACAGGGTATTTCAATTAACAATCATAAGCCAAATTAATTTTAACTATTCTTAAACTACAAAATACCCCCTGAAACCTTAACTCCACCGGAGGCATCTTTAGGTAGAACTTCCAGGGCACCAGAGAAAGAAAGTCTCCCACTACCTCTAGTTCATGGAGACCTGCCCGGCCAACCAGTCTGAGCTGCCCTCTTGGTTATCTTTGCTCCTAGCCCCTTTCTCGACTTCTTGCCCCTGTCAACACGGCCAGGCGACCCAGAGGCTGGTAGGTGCAAGAGGCACCAGGTGAGGGATGCCGCAGGTGTGTCCTGGCCCTCTTCTTGCTCGGCCGAGGCCCGAAAGAGGCGGCGCGGTTCTCCCGGGGCGGCGGCGGGATTCCTTCTCCGCCCCCCACCCTCCCCAGGCCGCGGGGGCAGCTCCCCACCCAGCCCACTTTCTGGACTGGCACCGAGTCCGGGACGGGGGTGCCCGGGGGGCGCGTACGATCCTTGGCGTCACAGCAGCTGGGAAGAGAGGGGCGGCCCCCCCTCCTCCCGCTCGGACCCCCCCTCCACCCCGCCCCCCCCCGCTCCGTGGCGCCGTCTCTCCAGCAGGGGGCGCTGTTGGGCTTGGCAGAGCCGCCGCTCTCCCGGGGGAAGCCCCGCCGCGCCTCCCGCGCTGCCCCCGAACTTTTCCGCCCGCCCGCCCGCTCCTCCCGCGCTGAGCTCAGCTCCGCTCCGCTCCGCCGCCGGGCAGACGATGGGCAGGCAGGGCCGAGCCGGCGAGCGAGCCGCGGGGGCGGAGGGCGCAGGGCGGGGGCGCCGCTGCTGAGCCGCCGCCTGCCTCTCCTCCCGCAGCCCGCGGCGACCCAGGACGCCCCGAGAGCGCGCCCGCTGGATGGGCGGCCCGGCGGGCGGGGGGCTCCGGCGACGGACGTCGGCTGCTGCTGCTGCTGCTGCTGCTGGCGGGGCGGCGGCGGCTCCCGGGCCTCGCTGAGCGGCGCCTCGGTTCCAGCGCTGAAGGCGGCGGAGGCAGGTAAGGCGCGGGAGGGGAGGCCGGGGTCTCGGGGCGGAGGGGCGCCGGAGAACAAAGGAGGCGAAGCGGGGCTGGGCGGCTTGAGCGGAGGGGCGGGCTTGCAGAAGGACTCCCGGCCCCATCATCCCCGGCCAAGGGAAGGCTGGCAGGCGCGCAGAGAGAGACCCCTCCTGGCTCCCCCAAAGCCCCCCGCAGCAGCCTCCGCTTCTGCCCCCCCCCCCGCCGTCTCTGGGGCGCTCCTCTCCCCGGCTCTGCCTGCCGTTGGGAGCCCCGGCAGCCCCGGAGGCTTTGGGGCAGGGCGGGGGTCCCTCCACCCCCCCCCCGAGGGAAGGGAAGCAGGCCGGGCATCTCGGGGGCTCCAGGAAGGCGCTGCTTCCTCCGGGAGGATTCCGGCCGGTTGCGGCTGCTCTTCCTCCGGGCGCTGCTCCAGACAAGCCCGCGGAGCCGGAGGGCAGCCAAAGCCGCTCCCGGGCATCGCCTCTGCTTTGCGTCCTCCCGGGCGGGGCCAGGCACAGGGAGGGGGCGGGGAGGGGGGGGGTCTGGCCTCCATTCGGGTGGGGGGCGCAGCTTCCCTCCTTGGCAGAGCCGCCTTTGGAGCTCGTGGTCCCTTCGCCTTCCCGAAGGCTGTGCGCAAGGATCGGGGGAAGCTCTCCCTCCCGGAGGGGGGTCGGGGGTCTTTTGAAAGGGGCTTCTTTCCAGCCTTGAGGTCGGAGGAAGGGGCAGGCAGGCGGTGAAGAGGGGCACTTGGGCCAGAGTTTAGGAACCTCCCTCTGGCTTCTCTTCCTTTCCTCTCCAAAGCCCTCACCACAACCCTGCAGTGCAGACCAGCTCAGTCCCATCCTGCCCAGAGCCAGTCTGGGCCAGAAATAGGTTGCCTTGCTGAAGATAGTCAGCTCAGATGCTAGGTAGGTTGAAACCCTTGGAGCAAACCTTGGAAGTTTTGTATTTTAATCTAGGGCATCAGGCATGGTTTCTCTGCAGGATGCCTGTCTGTGTTCCAAACCCACTTTGCATGGAGAAAGATGATGACCTTGAACCTCAAAATACTGTGGATCTTCTATGGAACAGGCCGTCCTGGTTTAGATGGCCAAACGATTTTGATGTAAGATAAAAACAGAAGAGAAGGGTGGAAAAAGCTATTGGGGAGGCAACTGTGATGCTGATGCTTTTTTTTTTTTTTTTTTGAGATCCTGGACCTGGTTTTTCACCTGGAATCTGGGTCTTCAAATGCTCCCCAAAGAACCTTTTTTTTAAAAAATGAGTTCAAAAGGGGAAATTCTTATCTGCATGGTAAGGAATAACTGCATTTAATTCATTGCTTTTCCTTTTAGAGGCAATTACCGGTAACTCATGTTTTCCTCCTGACCCCTGTCCATTTTTTGCCCTGTTCCCTTCTTTGCCTTCTGGTTTACCTGTCTGGGGCAAGACTTTGTCCTCACCCCATTTGTAACCCACACAGAGATGAAATCATAGAATTGTGGGGTTTGGGAGGGACCTTGGAGGTCTTCTAGTCCAACCCCCTGGTAAATGAAATTCTTGGTTTGAAAAAGTACCTTTCCATGTTAGATGCGTGTGTATTTACGGTATATTCTTTTAACATGCCTGTACTGGTTCGGCCAGTTGAACTGTTCTGAATTATCGCAGAATAACCAAAGATTAGACCTCCGCTCGTCTAAGGTAAAACCTCAAAACTTTCCTTTTCCAGCGTTGCCATTTTATAGTTCTAACATTCGTTGATTCCTGGTATTAATCTGTCTTCGTGCCTCGGCTTGTAGTGAGGGAAGCATCTTCCTAACTTTATCCATAAAGTTTTAAGACAGGTAAAGCCAGGCAAAGAGGAAGGCTTCCACCTGGACACAAAGTTGTTTATGATAAACATCTGCTTAGCCAGTAAAACCAAGTGTGTTGCAGGTAGTCCTTGACTTATGACCACAATTGAGCCCCAAATTTCTGTTCCTAAGTGAAACATTTGTTAATTAAATTTCGCCCCATTTTACGACCTTTCTTGCCACAGTTGTTAAGTGAATTGTTGCAGTTGTTAAGTTAGTCACAGGGTGGTTGAGTGAATCTGGCTTCCCTGTTGACCTTGCTGGCCAGACAGTCGCAAAAGGGGAGCATGTGATCCCAGGACACTGCAACCGTCATAAATAGGAGTCAGTGGCCAAGCCTCTGGGGAGGCTGCAACAATCGTAAGTATGAAAAACGGTCATAAGTCACTTTGTTCAGCCCATTGTAACCTTGAATGGTCACTAAATGAATTGTTGTAAGTCAAGGACCAACTGTAATGGGTTTGTGTCTACAGAGCAGTAGCCCTGCTTCCTTGGTGGAATTTTCACAGAAATTCATCCAAGGAAGTTGAATTACTTTTCTCTCTCTCTTTCTTTTGCGGTGGCGGTTGTGTTTCGTTTTACGACAGGACCTGGGATGGGGTTTATGCTTCTGTTCCAATGCATTGAAGGATTTGCAGTCTGGTTTAGCGGACGTTTGAGTGACGGCTTCGTGCATGATGGGTTTGATGGTGGTAAATCTGGCTTCGTCTTAATCTTGCATGCCTTTTTATTGCTGGATGTTTTTCTATTCTACGACTAGGCAAAATTGTGGTGGAGTTGATGAAAACACTGTGAAACGGCAGGAGGTTTTGTTCCCCTGAATGCTGCAAAAAAAAAAAAAAAAGCAAAAATTGAAAACACGAGAATGCCGTGTTGAGCTTTGTACAACCCTGGTGAAAATCTCTCGGTCTGGTCTAATTATTTTAAACAGCCTTGCAAAAATCAGATTTTTCTCTGGCACAGGGGCAGGAAATAGGTTGCGATTGTCCAGCTGCTCGTGGTAGGATTGTTGTCTGCTGTTAGCAAGGATCTGTTTTCAAGACATTTCAAAGTCCCTGAAACAGAAGCTGTAGAAAGATTAGCCTGAAATCTTCTGGACTGGCCTAAGATATTTTATTACCTGAGCGAAGGGTACCTTTTTTGGACTTTCCTCCCCCCCCCTCTTTTTTTTTTCCAGTTTTGAGTGAAAGCAGCTAAACGTTTCTTCCGGAGTGGGAGCAGGACAATGTTTTCCACTATAGCTGTGTCCTCCTATTCTCACAACCATTGTCCTAGGGTTTGAGTTGATTGGGTAGCGTGGTTTTTTTAAAACAAAAATTGGCATCCTTCAACAAAGGGATGAATCATTGTCTCCTGCTGAAATTCAACTGTAGCCGTCAAGATGGGTGACCCTTCCTCTCCCTCTATCTCTCTCCTTTTTTAAGTTAGTTTTGTAGAGGTTCCTCAGGTGGAGACTCCTTGGGGAATCCAGATTAGCCACCTCACAAGGTGGAGAGACCTGATCGGTAAAGATGACACGTACCCGGCAGGCAGTGTGAGCTCTGGAGTCCCAACTGAAGTCTGTAGGTGCTGAAATCGAAATGACCTGATGCTTCCTGGGACTTGTAGTCTTCTCCATTTGGGGCCTCCTTGTGAAGTTCGCAAGGGTTTTTTGAGAGTTCCTACAGAGAGGTGCTAGAACAGGGGTCTCCAACCTTGGCAACTTTATGACTTGTGGACTTCAACTCCCAGAATTGCGCTGGCTGAGGAATTCTGGGAGTTGAAGTCCACAAGTCGTAAAGTTGCCAAGGTTGGAGACCCCTGTGCTAGAAGGACCAGTCTGGGGGTGTTGGAAGATCCAGGGTCCCTCTGGCCCTGCCTGCTTTGCTAAAGAGTAGCCTTCTGCACTGTTTGCAAGGTGACTCACTCCCCAGGAGACCCACCAGCTCAGATGATGCTCTCCAAAGCTTTGGAGATCTGAGGACGCGCTTATGAAAGAGTCACGCTCTCCTCTGTCTTCAGAAATCCCCTTCTCTGCACAGAGAAACCACCGCTGGGGAAAGGACAACAGGGAGAGAGCAGGAGCACAGAGAAGCTTTCTCTTTCTCTCTCTCTCTCTCTCTTTTTTAATAATTAAAAGGAAGCGTTGGAGGAGGAGAAGGGCTTTATTATCCCTTTGAGATGAGCGAAGAAGGCCTGAAACCAACACCATGAAACGGCGATAAAGGAAGACTTCTGTTGCTTTCTCTTTACTTCCACCCGTCCATCCGTCCGTCCATCCCTCAGCAAAATTAATTGAATACATTATTTTTCTTTTGGTCTTTCATGCCAGACTTCTGGAGGGGCTGGAAGGGCAGGAGGAGACTACCTGTAATGGATCCACCACCCTTTTAATTTCTTTCAGTTTCTAGACTGGGCCGAAGAGCTAAGCTAATTTTGAATATCAAATGAAAACCGAAGACAGATTGGCATATTCAGCCATAGAAAATGGCTGCCGTGGAAACGTTCACCCCAAATCTGTGATTCATTGTCATCTTCTCGAACCCCAGTTCCTTCACCACTTTCTTGCTGGAGGTAGAACTGCCTGGAAGGTTCTCAAGGAATAAACACCTTTGCACAGGTATTTGGAAGTCTTCAAATTGTTTATGTAAGGTATTCCTCTTTGTTGAACATGGACCAAAGGAAGGCAATCTGGAGGAACCGTATTTTATGGTAGCTGCAAATCCATAGAAAACTCTCCCTTGAGTCCAAGTCAAGACTCCTGAAGACTTCATGGACTTCATGGCTATTTTTCTTGGCCAAAATTTTCTTGGTCAAAAGGTGCTTTGTCACTTCTTCCCAGTAGAGTCAACCATCTTGACGTGCATCACAGAGAAGGCTTCAGAGGCACCATCCATGGTGGACACCACCATCTTGGCTTTTTTCTGGCCATATTCTGTAGACCTTCCCAAGAGGTTGCAAGTAGGTGTCCCACCTCTGATATGGCTAGAGGTCTTTTTTTGGGGGGAGGGGGGTCTTTCTTCTATTATTTGAGTTTTTCCAAGCTGGAGACTTGGAAGATTGATTGGGTTCTACTTCGGCTCCTTCTTCTGCAAGGCCAGACCTCCGATCTTGAGCTTTGAGGGAGCCGTACTACGTAGTTCCTTCCCAAGTTGAGCAAGGAGGAGAGGAAGGAATGCGAGTTGGGAGCCTAGCAAGAGGTCCTGCTTTAACCCCTGCCTGGGATTGCAGCCTAGCTCTGCTGGCTGAGGAATTCTGGGAGTTGAAGTCCACAAGTCTTAAAGTTGCCAAGGTTGGAGACCCCTGGCCTAGAGGCTTCCTTTCGACTGTGAATAGCAGATCAGTAGGGAAGAGGGGAGGCATTTAGAGGGGTGGGTGGTGCCAGG
The DNA here is from genome assembly GCF_059756535.1 of Pantherophis guttatus. Taxonomy (NCBI): domain Eukaryota; kingdom Metazoa; phylum Chordata; class Lepidosauria; order Squamata; family Colubridae; genus Pantherophis; species Pantherophis guttatus. The sequence goes on from NC_142076.1 coordinate 21,680,323, forward strand.
AGCACTTCATCCACTAAGTAGCTGGTGGGAAAAGGAGGAGAAGGAGGAGAACCAACCCTCCTGGGTTCAGAGATGAAGATTAAATAGAAGGAGCACTGAGCTGGCTCCAGGCTAAGAGCAGGATGGAGAGAATAAAAGGGAAGGAAGGAAGGAAGGAAGGAAGGGAAAGAAAAACCACAGGGAGAAGGTGGAAGCCACCAAAGCACCTTTTGGCCCTTTGCCATCTCTGCAAATCCAACGCCTCTCGCCAGCCCAAGTCCTTATCTTGCAGAAACAGAACCAATCAGCCTGCAGGAAGACTCAGTGGAGAGCGGAGGGGGAGAGCCATCTCTTTGACTCACAAAGAAACAACAACAAAGCCCCCCCTTCCCTTTCTTTTTTTAAACGCACAAAATGCACACACAAAATTAAAAGGCGGCAGCTGCCCGGCTGGCACTTGGCTCTCGACACCTCCCTCCTCCCCCCTGGCGGGGAGGGTGTCTCTGGCATGCCACCGCAGCTCCTGCCACCCCGGTGAGAAGTTTGGAGGGTGGAAAATGCTCCTGACGGACCTGCAACCTGCTTTCTCGGGCTGTGGCAAGCTCCGAGTTGCACACATACCCCCAAAGCCGTTGGATGTGAAACACCATTTTTGGGGTGAATGCGGTGGGCTGAGACCCCCTTTGTCTCCTTTCTGCTCCTCGTCAAAGCTCTGGATATCTTCCATCCTTCCTTTCCGATTTGGAGGATTGCACGGTTCTGGCAAACCGGAGAAGGACACGCAGCCAGGCTGAATGTGCACTGCCGGTTCCTTTGCTGTCCAAATATATGTTCTGTCAGCTGGCAGCCAAAGCGGGAAGAAGGTTGTGTTTTTTCCTGAATCCCAAGCTGCTGGATTACATTCACATGATCCTCTCTCCTCCTTTTTCTTCTGAGAAGCTTCCATTCTTCTTACGGATCCTGAAGAGATAGAAGGAATAGATCAGACATCCAGCCCTTGCTTATCAATGGAGACCGAGTGGAGCAAGTGGCCAGTTTTAAGTTTCTGGGTGTTGTCATAAAAAGAGGACCTGACCTGGGGCACTCACATTGCAGCCCTGGTCAAAAGGGCCCAGCAGAGATTCTACTACCTGAGACTTCTCAGGAAACAACAACTGAAGGAAAAACTGCTGGTGACCTTCTACCAGTATTTTAACTTACTGCACCTGTGTATGGTTTGCCCATTGTATAGTGGCAGATAGGTCAGCGCTCCAGAGGGTCAACGCCATTGTCCAGAGGATCATGGGTTGCCCTCTCCCCTCTCTTTGGAAGAGCTTTATAGCTCCCGCTGCCTTAAGAAAGTTCAAAACGTTCTTAAAGATCCATCTCATCCTGGGCAACCTTTTTTCTTTTTGAACTATTACCATCTGGCAGACGGTACAGGACAATAAAAACAAGGACAAATAGGCTTAAAAACAAGTTCTATCCCAGGGCAATAACCATACTGAATTCTACGGTATAGTGCAATATCAGGTTTTCAATTTCAATTATATAGAATGTAAAGGATGTATGTTTGTGTTTTTATTTTTATAGTTATAATGTACACTGAAGAAGATATTTAATTTCGTTGTACCTTGTGCAATGACACTAAACTAAACTAAACTAAACTAAACTAAACTAAACTAAACTAAACTAAACTAAACTAAACTAAACTAAACTAAACTAAACTAAACTAAACTAAACTAAAGAGCTGGCCCCAGAATCACACAGCCAAATGGAGCTAAATTCCCTCTCTTGAACCTCATCTTTTTCGGTCAGTTCCCATTTGTCATCCTTCTCCCACTAGCACGGACCCACCTACCCAATTTCTGCAAGCAAATTGAGATCATCGCCTTAACTGGCACATTCAGGATGTTGTCCGGGCGGTAGCGTATCAACTACCAGTAGTAACACATGCGTAACAGCAGGCTGCCTTAACGCTCAGACAGGTGGGATGCCATCCTGAGACAGCTGGATTTGGGCAGCCGAGAACATCTGGTTCTAGCTTGCCCTTCTGAATGCCAGGCGCTGTTCTTGGTACCCACGACCACCGTTCCCGTAAATTTAGCCCAGTGTTTTTCAACCTGGGCCATTTGAAGACGTGTGGACTTTAACTCCCAGAATTCCCCAGCCAGTTTGCAATGTGTCAGCAAATAAAGAATTGAATTATTCTGCCTGAATTGTTCCATGTTGTTCTTGGGCTTAGCGTGACAGGAGCTGACGTCTGCTCTGCCCCAGTGCAGCCTCCAGGCCCTGGGTGATGACATCGATAGCTTCACCTGTGCCATTTGGGGCTAACCTGTAGAGCTAGGTATCAGCAACATACAAGAGTTGACCATGTCCGTGCCTGCTGGCTGGGGAATTCTGGGGGCTGAAGTCCATCCAACCAGACTGAGGAATTCTGGGAGCTGAAGTCCATCCAACCAGACTGGGGAATTCTGGGGGCTGAAGTCCATCCAACCAGACTGAGGAATTCTGGGAGCTGAAGTCCATCCAACCAGACTGAGGAATTCTGGGGGTTGAAGTCCACACAACTTAAAATGGCCAAGGCTGAGAAACACAGGAGCAGGCAGAGGTTCATTTGAGAGAATGATTCTTGGCAGTCTCAGAAACACCATCTCGCCTTCCAGTGGGACTCTTCAACCATTTTGCTGGGGGGCTCCTCCCACTTTTCCAAGCCACGCCTCCCCCAGCTGAGTCTGCGAGTCTTTATTCGTCTTTATTTATTCTTTATTGGTTTTTTTCCCACCCACCCCCGCCCTCCCCTGCAGAAGCTTCAAAGCTGGTCCTGAGAATGAGTCACATTGAGCGGGTAAACAAAGCTTTTCCGCGGTGAGCGAGAGGGATGGTGCCGAACCTTTCCGCTGCCTGCCGACAGCTTGAGGCGGCTTCTCATTTGCCCGGTTCCTTCTCGGAGCTGTCCGGCTGCCAGCCTTCTTGGCTGCGGCTCAGTCGCCTCCGGCTAGGCCTGTGCAGGCAACTTCTGCTGGGGGGGGCCTTGGCACGGACCCTGGCAGTCGACGGGGTAGGGAAGGAGGGGGCGCGGAGGGCAGGGAAGCAGCGGGCAGCCTGGCCGAGCAGGTGGGGCATCTGGGCACCCAGAACGTGGCCTGCACCTGGCCGCTGCCAAACCTTGCTGGATCCTTCCCTTCCTTTGCCACTGGAGTCGGAAGGCATACGTGGGCATCTTGGCATCTCTCCACGCCTCCTTCATTCCTCAGCGGCTGATCCCTCCTGTTAGGCCAATACGGTGACCTCATCCCAGGCACGTCCTTCTCTTGAGACACCCCCTTTGAAAAGCCCCTCCCTACCTCTGCGCCCCCTCCCCCGCTTCCCCCTGCTCCCTTCCCTAACCTCAGGGAGTGATTCTCTGCCAGCGCTGGCATCAAAGGTCCACCTCGCCCTCCTCTCAAAGGTGCGGCCCAGGTGCGCCTGGGGCTCTCTTCTCTCTGCATCCCCCACCCCCCCAAGTAGGCTGACCTCCTCCCCCCCCTGCCATTGGGAAGGTGTGGCCAGGGTGCCTTGAAATGCGAGCTGCGGCAGACGGTTAATCATCTCCCTTAACAGGTTTATTTGCTCGTTAAACATTTAAGACTTGTTTCGCTTTATCAATTGCAGGGAGGTCCCGGCGCAAAGATTTATGTGGCGCGCCACAGCAGGGGGGGGGGTAGGGTTTGTTCTGGCTGCCCTGGTTTTGGCTTCCCTGCAAATGGGGAAGAGGGGGCTTTAGCCAGACCCAGCAAGGCCAGGCAGGAGGGGGTATTGCTCCCCTCTCCCACCCTTCTCTTCAGCCTCTCTGTTTCTTTGCATCAATTAAAAAACGCCCTATTCAGAGCCTTGAGATTGGCAGGCACCTGCCGTCCCCCCCCCCCTTTGCAGACAGCTCCTCTTCCTGCAGGAAGCCCACCCTACCGATGCAGGGTGGAGATGGGTGGGCTTCTTTCTCTGAATGGCCTGCTAGAGTCCAGGAAGAGGGGCAAACCTCAGACCTTCGCATGGGTCTAAAAGAGGCCCCTTCTGTTTCCATCAGCATGAGGGCTGGGGAGTTCTGGGAGTTGAAGTTCAGACGTCTTAAAGATGCCAAGGCTGAGCAACAATGACCTAAACCAGGAGCATCCAAACTTGGCCACTTTTAAGACTTGTGGACTTCAACTCCCAGAATCCCAACTTCCAGAGTTGAAGTCCACAAGTCTTAAAACTGGCCAAGGTTGGACAATCCTGGCTTATGCCCTCTTGTCTGCCCTTTGAGGAGACAGTGGCAAGGCAGAGCTGCCCCCAAATCTGCCCTTGGGAAAAACCAGGCCTTGGATGACCCCAGGTGACAAGAGTCCCTGAGAACTTTGTTTCCCATAAAAGGGCCCCTTCCCAGGATGGAAGAATGAAAAAGGGCTTATTCTGCTTTCTGAAACAAGCTGGGGGTTTGCCAAGTTCTGAATCCATTCCAGAAATACAGTGCAATCTAAGGATTAGGGTGGGGGTGGGGAAGCCCCAGCTTCTGCAGATCAACCTCGTTTTGTATCCCTAATGCAAGAGAAAGTCCTGGTTTTTGCATCGCCCCGTCGGCCTCTCTTGGCAAGTCAAGGCTGGTAGGCCTTCAAGGGCTTCCTGCCTAGCACGGCAGGCTGGGAGGGTTTGGCAGAGCCGCAGAAGTCTTGTCGTCCGCTCCACCCAAAACGTGTCTGGATCTGGAGGGAGCTGGCTCTTGCTCTTCCAGACCCCGGGAGAAAGCAAGACAGCCGATGACAGCTGGACAATGGCTCTTCCCCGCAGCAGATCTGCTCCATCTCCTCCAAAGGTGGAGATCTTCCTTCGGAGATCAGCTCCTCCTTTCCGTGTCCTTGGCGTCCCTCTGGCTGTGCCTCCCCTTGGCCGGAGTTGATGCGTCTCTGGGGTCTCGACTCGCGACCACTCGAGGCAAGCTGTGGTGTGCAGCAGCGCTGGCAACCTCGCCATTGGCCGGGCGCGCGATCCGTTATTCAGCGGCCGGCCATCTGTTTCTTCCCTCGGCTGGTGGGACGTCTTGTGGGCTGCGGGTTTTTTTTGTCCATGCTATGCCACCCGCTTTAGCTCTTTGGCGCGGGCTGAGCTCACCCTCAAAGCAAGGTTTGCCCGTCCTTGGCACCGCCAGCGAAGCAGTCTCTGGCATGGGGCTGGGAGACCTTCGCTCTGGAGCTCGAGTTTTAGTGGCCCACGGGGGAACATCATCAACTGATTGAGAGCTCAGCCCCCCAAGTACCCTCTTCTTTCCAGGGGCAGCTGTTCCACCTTGGCCTTCCGGACGCTGCCTTGGCTCTCCTCTGCCATGCCAGTCCTGCAAACCCACAGCCTTCTCCGGCCTGGACAAAGATGGGTCCCACCGCCTCTCCCTTTTCCAGCAAAGCGAGTCAACCGAAGGAGAAAACGATCGTTTTAGCCTTCGCCAGGAGAGCTGGCAGCTTCCTCTCTAATCACAGCCAGGGATGAGAAAGAAGACCAGCTGCTGCCAGCGATAGAGGTGGAAAAAGAGCCGAGTTCCCACCCCCTCCACCAATCCCCAGCACCCCAGCAAAGTCACCCGTTCTGGAGGTAGCAATGCCAGAGAGGAAATGCCAAGAGCTCAAGTGAAAAAAAAGCCATTTGCCGCCTTCATGGCCGGCTCTCCACCTCTCTCTCTCTTTCTTTCTTTGGCAAGCCATTTCTTTTCCCCAAGGCTGAATCTCGGCCCCCCTCCCTCTCCTCCTCTCCCTGTCCTTCCCCCTTCGTTTGCCATTGAAACAGCTTACAATAAAACCCTGGTGCCTGCACGTGTCTTCTCAGATGCTCGCGGCAGTACAATAGGCACAGACCTGCAGAAATGCTACGGCGCGGCTCGGCAGCCTTTGAAAAAATAAATAATACTTCTAAAAAAGAGAGCAAAACAAGCCATCCTTGTCTCCCTGAGCTGCTGCCTTTCCTTTCCTTTCTTTCTTTCTTTCTTTTTTTGCCCACCCCTGCTGTTGTCCTGGCTAATTATAATTGCACCCAAAAAAAAAAAACCCTCACCTCAAAACAAAAGGCAAAATTGAGAAGCGCAGGCTGGCACCAGCCAGTTGATGGAGGATCAGGGCTTCACCTCTGTCATTTTCCGAGCAGGGGGTGAGAAGGGGGCTGGCCTGTCTCCTACGTTGCTGCTGTTTGAAAAGAGAGAGAGAGAAAGAGAGAGAGAAACAATCCAGGTGTTGAATTGGAAGAAATTGCTTGCCATTTTGTAGAAGCTCCCTAAGGACTCGGTGCTCATTTCAAGAGCTTTGGCTCCATTCAGACATTATCTGGGGGGGAAACAAGGAACCTGGGCTCCGGCTTCACCCGTTGGCTTCCTCGGCTGAGAGAGCTCTTGGGGGGGAACTCGGTGTGGAGGGGGGAGGGTTCTCCAGGGTGCCCGGAGGGGCTGTTGGGGTGAAAGGAAGATGAGGGTGCAGATAAATCCTGCTGGCTTGGTGTTACGGTGGGCAGGACGGATGTTTGTGCTCTTATCTTGACTGGAACAGTGATGGGTGAGATCTTCTGGAAAGGTTTAGGGCTCAGTTCGTTGGCCAAGGAGGGCACTTTCTCTGCCCAAATGTCCTGTAGGTATGGGTAACCCTCGATTTATGACCACAATTGAGCCCAAGACGTCTGTTGCTGAGTTTTGCCCCCTTTTAAGACCTTTCTTGCCACCGTTGTTAAGTTAGCAACCCGGATGTTAAGTGAATTTGGCTTCCCCCCTTGTCAGAAGGTCTCCAAAGGGAATCATGTGACCCCCGGGGTGGGGGGGACCCTGCGGCCATCATAAAAATGAGTCAGTTGTCAAGAGGACGAATTTGGATTATGTGATCTTGGAGCTGCTCCGAAGGTTGTAACTGTGCAAAAGGGTCATGAGTCACTTTTGGTTAACTTTGAATGGTTGCAATTCAAAACTGTTGTAAGTCGAGAACTACCTATTCTGGCCCCAGGAGACCTTTGCAGAACAGAAAACCAGTTGTAGACTAGTAGTTGTAAGCTACTAGAGCCTTCCTCTGCCACCACCTTTGGCTGATGGACTGAAGAACGGACAACCATCTGGTTTTCCCCTTGCAATGGCCAACCTGGGAATTTTCTTTTTGGATCTTCCAAGAGGTGGACATCTCTCCTCATCCATCTTGCTTTGATTGCTCTTCATTGTCATCGACCCACGTCTGACCCAGCCAGGCCCTTGGGGGAGAGTGTTGGCTTGCAGGAAGAGTTGCGTCACAATATGGCTGCCACCCAGAAGACGCTGTGAGCATCAACAGTTCCCTTGGTCTCTTGGCCCTCCTAGCTAAGAGCACCTTGCTAGAATGGACACCAATGTTCCGTTGGTTAAGGGTCCTATCCTTGATCTAGTTCCTTTAGAGTCATCTAAAAACCCCCAGCCCTCATATATCTGGGTAGGGACGACGAAGGTGCCGTTGATTGTTGGGGGAAGAGGGGGTGTTGTGGGATTGAGGCTGAGCACCCACTGGAAGGTGTGGGGCAGGGGTCAGCCGGACTGTGGGCCTGTTGTCTTGCATGCGCCGTTCCCTCTCTCCTACGGGGTTTCTCCTGCATCCGAGCCTTCCCAGTTCTTATGCTAATGAGGTGCATTAATGCTTAATGACTGTGAACAGGGCTGGTTAATTGCACCTATCTGTGCAGGAGGCAGGTTGACGTGTAAGAAGGAACGACCGCCAGAAACAGCTGCGTGCCCTCCTGGACAGTCTTAATTACATGGAAAACGAATGTGATCTAAACCGCCAGGACAGCGATTAGCTGAAACAGGCAGCTGGTGTACGATGCCAAAAGTGCCGAAAACTCAGGAGCTAACTCGAGGGGGGGGTGGCTGCCAGGGAGGGGCGTGGGGAGGTTGTTGAAGAAAAAAAGGGGGAGGGACGCCCAGATTTTCCAGCTGCCACCCGAGAGGAGAAGGTAGCCGGCCCCTCTTATCTGCACGGCTTTGGCATCGGGCGGGGTGGGGCCGGCCCCGTGGAGCAGATTAATTTAATTAATTTATTGCAGTTAGTTTGGCAAAGGCATTATCTGCCGTCTGGAGTGGAATACTGAGCAGGCCCATTAATGCTCTGCCAGTAAATCTTACACCCAGGAAGCAGCGAGATGCGAGGCTTTCCCCCCCGTTTCTGTAGTGTGTTATCTCACCGGTGCCTTGAACACAGCTCCCTGCCGGAGTTACAAAGGGTTTTTCCTTCCTACCCCTCCTGCTCCAGCGGGGGTGGTTTCGCTTCTCTGTTAACAACTCTGCATGTCACACGCACACACACGCACACGCACACACACCAGTGGCCGAGGGGAATGTGGTTCAGATGCCGCGGCTGTTCCTCTGGCAGCAGCTCCAGAAGTCAGAGGCTTTGGCTACGGAGGTAGTGAGTTACCTGTCGTGGTGCACCATCTGCTGCTAATTAATGATGCTTGCTGGCTCGCAATTATTCCTTGGTCTGGAGGCGCTGGAGAGGGAAGATTGCTGCCGGGTCAGAAAGAGAGAGAGGGCCATTTTTTGTGTGTGTGTGTGTGGAATTAATCCATCCCTGTGGCTGATGGCTGCCCCGTTTGGGATAATGTGCGATGAAAAATGCACAGCGAATGCGAAGGGAAAGGAAACGCATCGCTTTCCCGGATTAAGGCGAGAGAAGACTCCGGCTGAATTCTGATCCCTGCCTTAGTCTCGCACCCAGGCCTCCTTCCCAGGCTTTAGCCTCCGGTCCCCTAATGACTTTGCCTGTGGCTGACATCTTTCTTTCTCTTGCTCTGACCTTTTGCTGAGCCCCTCACTCCCTCTCTCCCTCTCCCTCCCTTTCTCCCCCTCCCTCTCTCCTTCCTCTCTCCCTCTTCCTCCCTCTCTCTCTCCCTCTTTCCTCTTCCTCCCTCCCTCCCTCTCTCCTCCCTCTCCCTCCCCTCTCTCCCTCTCCCTCTCCCTCTTTCTCTCCCTCCCTCTCACTTCCCTCTCTTTCTCCCTCCCTCTCTTCCTCCCTCTCTCTCTCTTTCCTCTTCCTCCCTCCCTCCCTCTCTCCTCCCTCTCCCTCCCCTCTCTCTCCCTCTCTCCTCCCTCTCCCTCTCCCTCTCTCTCTCCCTCCCTCTTTCTCCCTCTCACCTCCCTCTCTTTCTCTCTCCCTCCCTCTCTTCCTCTTCCTCCCTCTCCCTCTTTCCTCTTCCTCCCTTCCTCCCTCTCTCCTCCCTCTCCCTCCCCTCTCTCTCCCTCTCTCCTCCCTCTCCCTCCCCCTCTCTCTCCCTCCCTCTTTCTCCCTCTCACCTCCCTCTCTTTCTCTCTCCCTCCCTCTCTTCCTCTCCCTCCCTTTCTCCCTCTCTCCTCTCTCTCTTTCTCTCTCCCTCCCTCTCTCCTTCTCTCTCTCTCCTCCCTCCCTCTGCCCTGGTGAAAGACAGCCAGCCTCCTGGGTACCCCAGATGTGATGTGAGGAAGAGCCTTCCCTACCACCACCATGTACTTGCAGTCCTGGCTAATCAGGGTTTGCAGCAGTCAATCTGGATGCCCAAGCTGTGCCAGGACAGCCAATAACAATCAATTACAGATATATTGATCAGCTGTCAAGGTTAACAGCCAGAGGGCTGAGAGCCCGCTTGAAATCTTGCCAGGGGAGCCAAGGTGAAGGGACTCGGTTCTGGTTGCGTTGGTGAAGCTTCTTCAGGATGACCTTACTGGGTTCTCTTCCCCCTTCTTGGCAGGCGAAGCAGATTGTGGGGGGCGGGGTGGAGGAGCAGCCACCGAAATAGCTCCTGCCTCTTACCAGGCGCCAGATCTGCACAACTACTCCAGGCTACAGCATCTGGGTTGCTTCAAGTCAAGTTTGAGAGGCCGCATCTGTTGCTGTTGGACACGGGGCCGGCCGGCCACCCACGTAGGAGCTCAAGCCATTCATGGTGGGCGGAGACTTTGCCTTAAAGCAAAAAAAAAGAGGGGGGGGATTCCCCAGTCATCCACCTTATAGAGTAGGAGTGAGATTGAGGGTCTTTCTCCAAGCTGACCCTTCAGATGCCTCCAGACTCCGAGGTGACCAAGAGGCAGAAGCCAAGACAGAATTAATGCAGGAAAAAGGACCAACATTCTGGTTTATTCTCCAGAATTGGGGATCCCAGTGGCCCAACCAGCTTCTGGTCTATTGTAAAATTTTAAAGAATAATTTTGTCTAAGTCAGATGTGCCCAACCTTGGCAACTGTAAGATCTGAGGACTTCAACTCCCAGAATTTCCCAGCGGGAAATTGAAGTCTACAAGTCTTAAAGTTGCCAAGGTTGGATATCTGTGGTCTTTGGGGATATTGCCATTGGGGCATGCCAGGTTAGGAAGTCAAATCTTGACATTGGTGAACAGAAGCTCCAGTGTCATGGATTCGCCGTTGGTTCGTGATGCTGTGGGGCTCCCCAGATTGTGGTTTGTGAATCGTATTTTCAGTTTACCGATGTGTGAACTAAGCAACTATGGTTTGTTCCATGAATCATAGTCAAATGGTGGCCACTGGATGGCTTGACACTGTACAATCTTGAGATCTACAGTGGAGTTGAGCTTCTCAAGATGTTTGAAACATGTGATAGCATCTCTGGAAAACGCAACTCATCCGTTGTCTGGACAATTGCTGTTTTCCAGGAGTTGCCCAGGCTACAGAGACTCAGCCTAAAGCTATAATCTTCTGGGTTTACCGATTCCATCTGGGTTAATGAGTGGGGCTAATTAACTTGGTTAGGGTGTTTGGACAACATATTTACTCATTTTGATCTACTGGAGTGTGTCCTGCCAGATTTACATAAAAACAGCAAAACGAAATGAAGCTGGCTTGTTGTTGGCTTGGTAGATTCAGACCCTGAGATTTCACCAAACCTGGTTTCAAATCTAGCAGGATATGTGAGTCCAGGGAATATGGGGTTTAGTTGACAAGCCCTGGCTGCCCCCCATCTTAACACTGTACAATGTCTTGCACCCTTAATAACGATGGGTATTTTTCTACCGCCTATCAAAGCTCATTCTGAATGCTGTGTCACATTTTGGCACAATCAAGAATGAGAATCTTGGTTAGGGTGTTGTAGTCCCTTAAATTTTTTCCCCTTCGTTCTTTCTGTATTTTATTTGTTCTTTCTTGTTCATTGCTTCAAGCTGCGTTTTGCTTTGATGGAAACGTGGGGCGTAAATTGAATAAATCATTGTGTAGTTATGGAATCCAAAGGGGTGGAGTTGTATGTGAGTTGTCCCCTCTTCTGTTAAGATTACCGTAAGGATGATTGCTGACTTTGACAGGCCGAGCAAAGGAGACCTTGGGGAGTGGGGAGGGCTCGGGGTCACCAGGGGCCGAAATGTCCACCGGGAACAGAATGCATGGCTTTTGGCTTCTTTTAATCACAAAACCTGGGCTTCTCGTTCCTGAAATGGCAAGGTTCATATTTCATGTTTGAAAGCTGGTAGTGTGTTTGTATCTGTGTGTTTGTGTGTTAATCCGCTTGGGTAGGGAAAAAGCCATTGACTTCCGTGGTAGCTCTGGAACGGCGCATGTCACCTGCTTGAGAAATTCAAGACTTGGCAAATTTAAGCTTGAGATAAGAAAGGGAAGAGTGGTTGCCTGCAAAGGCCTCCCTGAAACTCAGAATAGAAAAGGGACTCATTGTGCATGCTCCCCGAATGCTTTGGGGCAGTGGTGAAATCCAATTTTTTTTACTACCGGTTCTGTGGGCGTGGCTTGGTGGGCGGGGCAGGGGAAGGATATTGCAAAATCCCTATTCCCTCCCCACTCCTGGGGGAAGGATATTGTAAAATCTCCATTCCCACCCTACTCTGGGGCCAACCAGAGCTGGTATTTGCCGGTTCTCCGAATTGCTCAAAATCTCCGCTACCGGTTCTTCAGAACCTGTTGGATTTCACCCCTGCTTTGGGGCTCACTTATGGGATGTCAGAATTCTTTTTAAAAAAAGAAAAAAGAAAGAAAGAGAGAGCGAGAGAGATAAAGAAATGGATGGGTCAATTCCAAACCAGTGTAGGAAACGGACTCTTCCAACAGTGGGAGAAGAGAAGTTGGCCGGAGAACTTCCTCTGAGTCAACTCTTCATCCTTTAATTGCTTAAGCCAGGGGTGTCCATCCATGGCCACTTTTAAGACTAGTGGAATTCCCCCAGGGTGGGGAATTCTGGGAGTTGAAGTCCACACGTCTTAGAAGTGGCCACAGTTGAACACCCCTGGTTTAAACCCGGAGAGGTTTAATCAGACGTTCCTTCGTCATGTTGAACCGATAATTTTTATTTATTTTTTTTTACCACCGGTAAAGATTTCCTGGGCTCCTCACCAGAAGTGCACCAAGCTCTTCTCTTCCTCTGTCTAATGGTGTTAAATTGATTAGCTCAAACCCCAGCGACAAATCATGGGGGGTGTTAATAAGATTCGGAGGGCAGGGATTTGAAGGCGCTGGGAGCCCTTCGACAGCATTGCCGTAGAACTGTCAGTAAATAGCTGGATGGCTTTAAAACTCAGAAAATTGAGGGAGGGAGAGAGGAAACATCTCCTTCTCGGGGAAAACTCTCCTGCTTTTTCCTCTTTCATTGGCTTCAAGAGAAAACGCTGCCAATCACCTTCGTTGCCTCTGCACGCTCCCCTCTCCTCTGCAACGGTGCCAAATCCCTAAACCGCACGGAGAAAAGAAGAGAGGCCGATGCTAAACAATTCTTTAAAATTAATTATTTTCCCCTTCTCGGTTCCTCCCTCGTCGTTCCAGCCACTCTCTTCTTCCCTTCCCCGTCTTCTCTCTCTCTCTCTCTCTCTCTCTCCCTGTCTCCCCAGCTAATGACTTCTAAGCACACTGACATTTCCACACGGGCAGCCTCTAACCGTGCGCATTACATGCTGGTACATAAATTGGCCAGACGGCTCGCAGATCCCTCCAGAAGCTTTCCCCTTCACAGGCTGAGCTCCCCATTGAACCTCCTGAGATGCCTTCGGAGGGTGGGGGGGAGGCTAATGGGGGGGGGGGAGCGGGCCTGAGGTTCTTCCTTTTATTCCTGAGCTGGTTACCTGCAGCTCCAATCCATGGTTTTCTCACCCCTCACTGCAGTTGGCTTGGCAAAATCACAGAGGGACAGAATAACAGCGTTGGAAGGGACCTTGGAGGTCTTCTAGTCCAACTCCCTGCTCAAGCAGAAGAAGATCCCATACTAGTGATGGCTAACCTTTTTGCCATTGCGTGCCAAAAGCGGGGGGAGTGCGGGGGAGTTGTGTGTGCGTGTGCCCACACCCATAATCCAGTTTCCACCCGTTGCTTCTTTTCCTGCTTTCAGGTGCTTAAGAACATAGGTTGACCCTCCCATCTCTGGGGCAGCCTCTCAAGTCCTGGAATTCAGCTAATGTTCCCCACAACCCTTCTTTTCCTAAGACTAGATGTATCCAGTTCTTGCAACCATTTATCATAATAACAGAACAACAGAAAGGGAAAGGGACCTTGGAGGTCTTCTAGTCCAACCCCCTATTCAAGCAGGAGACCCAATTCCATCTCAGACAAATGGCTGCCCAGTCTCTTCGTAAAATCCTCCAGTGATGAAGTCACCCACGGCTTCGGGAGACGAACTATCCCACTGGTTAATTGTTCTCCCTGCCAGGAAATTTCTCCTGCGTTCCAGGTCGGATCTCTCTTTGATAAGCTTCCATCCGTTGCTTCCGAGCTTTCAATATCAGAGGCAAGAAGGAACGGAAGGCCATTTGAGTCATATTCTTATCATTTCCTTTAACTGGTTTGCCGGCCACTGCTGGAGTCCGGCTCGTGCAGAAATCCAGTCTGACCCCGCTGAACCCTTCTTTCATCTTTGCCTTCTGGAAGTTTTGCCACGTGATCTGGGAACGACTGCCCAGCTGTGCAACTCCACAAGGGCGTTGTGAGGAAGAGTTGAGTCAGTCTCTTTCTAGTGCCGTAAATCTGGAGGGAAAGAAATACATCCTGCTGATCTTAAAAGGATGTGGAAATCTTTTCTTCCCCACCTCCTTCCCTCCTCGGCCTTTGTGTGTTTTCTGCAGCTGCTAAGACGTTCGTGTGAGCTTTTATTCCAAATTTTCTTGCCAAAATCATTCCTCACTGGGTGGAGAAGCAACCATTAGTAATCAGCCTCTAATCATGCGCCAGAGAAATGTTTGCGGTTCCTTTACCGAAAAGGGATGTGAGCGGAGAGGGGCAGAGGCTTCTGGAAACCGAGGCCAGGTGGGGACACTGCCTTTGCCTTCCTCTGCAGATGCCACCAAAGGGAGCATATGGCGGCTCGCCCAATCGGGAGAAAGCGAGACATGCGACGGCCAGTTCCCTTCCTGCTGGCTTTATTGAGCCTGGGTTGAAGGCGTCGCATTTGCGAGCTGCAGGGCTGGATGTAAAAGGAGAGATTCCAGAAACTGAATGAAGGAGAATGTTGGAAAGCAAAGCTGGGAGGAAGGGCCTTGGCAGAGCCCGACGTTGAAACAGATTTTGGGACAGGACACATCTGGGAGAAGAGCATCATAGAATCCTAGGCCTGGAAGGGACCTTGGAGGTCTTCTAACATCTTCTTAAAAAGATGTGGAGACTCTAGAAAAAGTGCAGAGAAGAGCAACCAAGATCATGAGGGGACTGGAGGCTAAAATATACGATGAACGGTTGCAGGAACTGGGCCTGGCTAGTCTAGTGAAGAGAAGGACCAGGGGAGGCAGGATAACAGTCTTCCAATTATTTGAGGGGTTGCCACAGAGAGGAGGAAGGGGGTCAAGCTATTTTCCAAAGCACCTGAAGGCCAGATAAGAATAATGGATGGAAATTGAACAAGGAGAGATTCAACCTGGAAATAAGGAGGAATTTTCTGACAGTGAGAACAATCAACCAGTGGAACAGAAGTTGCCTTTGGACGTTGTGGGGGATTCATCACTTGAGACTTTCAAGAAGAGATTGGACTGCCATTTGTCAGAAATGGTGTAGGGTCTCATGCTTGAGCGGGGGGTTGGACTAGATGACCTATAAGGTCCCTTCCAACTCTGTTAATCTGCTAACCCCCTGCCCAAGACAGGAGTCTTTACACCATAACAACTGCACTTAGACTTATAACCACTCCGTAGTGCCTCACAGCCCTCTCTAAGCAGTTTACAGAGTCAACATTTTGCCTCCAACAATCTGGGTCCTCATTTGACCGACCTCGGAAGGATGGAAGGCTGAGTCAACCTTGAGCCGGTTGGGATCGAACTCCTGGCAGTGAGCAGCCTGTTTTATTGCCTTCTAATCAGTGTGCCACCATGGCTCCTATCCTGGACACCACCAAGCATCCTGGACAAATGGCTGTTCAATCTTTTCTTGAAAACCTCCATTGATGGAGCACTGCAGGAGGCCAACTGTTTCATTGCTTCATCGCTCTCCCCGTCAGGAAATTCCTCCTTATTTCCAGATTGGGTGTCCCTGTCAAGAGCTTCCATCGGTTGCTTCTTGTCCTGCCCTCAGGTGCTACGGAGAATAAATCAACACTGGGACAGCCCCTTCAAGTGTTGGAGGATGTCTTCCCTAAAGCCTACTGGTTTTCCCCCCCTCCATATTACCCTTCTCCAGTAGATGTTCTTCAAGATGTCATGAACAATCCTTCCTATCTTCTCAGTGGCAGGTCAGTGAAGGGGGTTGGGTATTGCAATCCAGCCCCTTCATGGAAGCAATTTGAGTTCCTTGCCTCAATCAAGGGGGCAACAAGGAAGTCCACTTTCTCTCCCAGGGGAAGATCTGGTCAGTGACTCTATTGAGATGCTACAAGAAAAGGCTTCTGGAGATGGAAACGGAAGCGGAAATTCAAACTCCAGGCTGCTCCAGTTGTACAGAGAAATGGATTTTGTGCACCAGAGGTACCAGTAAGATAGGATCTGACATTCCAAGCAAGATGCAGAAGATTGCCATTTTTTAATTTTGGGGCATTGGCAAAACTGGCTGGCTGGGGATTCTGTCTCTAACAAAGGGATGTGGAAGAGAAGGACGTGGAGTTTCCCCACTGAGACACGATGCCCAGATAAAATTGCTCTTTGCGGTTCATATTTATTTATTTATACTTTTAAAAGAATAAATAAAGGCTGTAGCAATAGGAAAAGAATTACTGTAAGGGCTAGAAAGTGCGGAGTTTAACCGTTCTCTCCCCTGTGGCTGTGGTGAGGAATCTCCTAAGGGTTTTGCAGCAGGAGGAATATTTCAGATTTCTTGCAACCTTCTTTTTTCCCCTTTTCTTTTTGCACAGCTGGGAATTTACTGGGGGGGTGGGAGGCAGGGGAACAGGGAAATGAGAGCGAGAAGGAGGTGGTTTTTCCCCAACAAGGAAGGTTTTTCCCTACAGGCAGGGGTGAAATCCAGCAGGTTCTGACAGGTTCTGGAGAACTGGTAGCGGAAAATTTGAGTAGTTTGGAGAACCGGCAAATGCCACCTCTGGCTGGTCCCAGAGTGGGGTGGGGATGGAGATTTTGCAGTATCTTTCCCCTGGAATGGGGTGGGAATGGAGATTTTGCAGCATCCTTCCCCTGCCACGCCCACCAAACCACACCACACCCACAGAACCAGTAGTAAAAAAAATTGGATTTCACCACTGACTACAGGGTTTTTCCCCAGGGTCGTTGAGAGCAAAGGTGCATCAAAAGGGAAATAACTGAATTACAGAATATGTATGTGGCCAGAGGGATGTCCTTCTACTTCCTCACTGTAAAAACTTGGCCATCAGGTGATTGAAGAGGGGTCTGGACAAATGCCGAGAAATGGGGTAATTCACAGCCCCTCCTCTTGAACCCCAGTCATGGTGGAAGAAAGGGGGTCTTTTTGGGGGGTAACCAAGATGGATTAGGTGCCAAGATGTCTCTACAAACCATGTTGGGACCCCATGGGAGGGTGCCCCATAAATACAGGTAGTCCTTGACCTATGATCACAGACCTATGAGCCCCAAATTTCTGTTGCTAAGTGACAGAGTTATTAAGTGAGTTTTGTCCCATTTTACAACTTTCCTTGGCCACAAAGGGGCCTGGTGGCTCAGCAGACTGATAGCATTGTGATTAACACCAGCTGTCTGCAATTACTGTAAGTTCGAATCTCGCCAGGCTCAAGGTTGACTCAGCCTTCCATCCTTTCAAAGGTGGGTAAATTGAGGACCCAGTTTGTGGGGGCAATAAGCTGACTTTGTATAAATATACAAAAGTATGAAGGCTATTGCTTAACGCATTGTAAGCCGCCCTGAGTCTCCGGAGAAGGGCGGCATATAAATAAATAAATAAAAAAAACCAGTTGCTAAGTGAATCCCTGCCACTGGTTCAGTTAGCAACAAGGTTGTTAAGTGAATAAGGCTTCCCCATTGACTTTTCTTGAAAGAAGATCCCAAAAGGGGATCACGGGACCCCCCCCCCAGAGCAAGCGCCATCAACAGGAATCCGTTGCCAAGCGTCTGGATTTGGATCACATGACCCCGGGGATGCTGCATTGGTCGTAAGGGTGAAAAAACAGTCATCGGGTCACTTTTTTTCCCCAGGGCCGTTGTCACTTTGAACGGTCACTTAATGAACTGTTGTAAGTCGAGGACTACCTGTAAGGAGTCTGCCCCGCTCCCCGCCCCTTTATTTTCCTACCACGAGCGCTGTGCAGGGGACAAACGCTGGCATCGTGTGTGCACGAAGACGCATCTCTTTTGCAAAGGGCACTGCTGAGACAGAGGAGGTCTGGGGCAAGGCCGGTCCCAGGAGGGGGTCACCTGAGCCCAGAAGCCCCATTTCTGAAGGCTTGATGAGGTGGGGAAGGAGCTGATCTTAGAATTGGACGCCGAGGGGGACATTTAGCTTCAGTTCCTGGCGCTAGACAGAAGGCGGTTTATGCTGGCAGGCAATTGCTGCCAGAGTCATTTATGGCTGTCATTGCGTCCCATCTTCCCCCCCTCCCCGCCGGTAGCATTTCCCCCCTCCCTCCCTCCCTCCCAACTCCCTGATGTGCCTCCCTTCTTCTTTTGATGGATCCAATCCTATCTGCTGTGCGCCTGGTTTTCCAGCTCCTTGCTAATTGCTCCGAGCAGCGCCGTGCTTGGAATAAAAGGTGACTCCTTTGCACCTCGGCCTCCGTCTTGGGGGTGGGGGGGAGTTGGGGGGAGAGAAAGACAGGCAGCCCTATCTTCGGTGGGAGAGGCAGGAACAGACGAGGAAAGAGAAACGAAGGAAAGGGGGGGCGGAAACGGATGCCAAATCTGCCACCTTTTTCTGAAGCCTGGAGGGGGCCAGGAAAAAAAAAGGAAGAAGGATGAAACGGAGTGTCACTTTTCCCGCCGATGCATGTTTGTACATGCAGAGGCCTTCATGCCCGCATTCGTCTTGCATGGTTATTTTTATTTTATTTTATTTTGGAAGTGGGGGGGCGTGTAGTGGCAGCTGTGGTGTTTTTTGTCTGTCCTGGTGGGTCAGCCAACTGCGGAGGGCTCCTCTACGGCAGCCACCGACCAAGTTGGCATTTCCTCTTTTCCCGATCGCCGGCGTGGCTAAATGTCCTTCTTTGCCCGGCTTTCAACATGCAATTGGGGAAAGTATTGATTTCCTGCCATTTCTTCTGTCGGTGGACTCCAGAGCAGGTCTCGGTTAAAATAATCATCGTGGCGATTGCTGTAGCGAGGATCGTTTTGAAAAATGTGCATAAGCAACGCGCCCCGCTCTGGTCCCGCTCTCCATCATCGACTGCTGGCATGAGATAAGTCCAATTGGACTTGCTTTTGAGGAGATTCCCCAGGGGATTACACCGGTTAAGACCCCCACCAAGCTTCTTTGGGATTTAAGGGCATCTTTCCCCTCTCCAAATCCTCACTTTGTGAAGGGTGGCTGTGATGGTATCTACCCCAAGCGCCTCTGAGTTAGTTCTCATCCTGTCCTTCTTCAGGTGTGGAAGGGCACACCTGCGCTTTTATAGAACACCTTAAAAGGACGATCTAGGTTTGCTTTTGCAGTTACAGGTAGTCCTTCATTTACAACCATTCATTTAGTGACTGTTCAGAGTTATGATGGCACCAAAAAAGCGACGGATGACTCTTTTTCACACTTATGACTGTTGCAGCATTCCCATGGCCACCTGATCGTAATTCGGATCCTTGGTAACCGGTTCATATTTATGATGGTTGCAGCATCCTGGGGGTCATGCGATCCCCTTTTGCGACCTTCTGACGAGCAAAACCCAATGTAAAGAAATGTATTTCAAGGTCTGGCTCAGGGGAAAGGACCTCTCTTGTGCCCCGGGTTCAGAGGCGGTAAGGAACAATCCACAAAATCTAAGATGTAATCGAACCAGAGAACGGGGCTTGGATGTTGTGGCCCTACTGCTTGATCAAGGATGATAGGCCTTGCAGTATGCAAGGGGAGATTTCAGGTTTCTCGGGAAGAGGAAATGGAATGAATGGCACAGACCTACACAGTAGTACGCTGTTTGGGTAATGGGTTCAATTCTTCAACCTTCAGCCTCGTGAACTGGTGGGATGAATGGGAGGCCAGTGTGGTGCTGTGCGTGTGCCTCCATCGATGGGAGAGAATGAGGCCCTTTCCGTAGGCAGCTACCCAGAGGGCCAAAATCAGCCACCATGGCTGAAATTAGACCGTTTTCCATCTCAGTTGGCTTCTGGGCGAGAACGGACGGCTGGAGCACCACCAACCTTTCCTTCGGGCAGCAAAACGCCTCAGGTTTCCCGCACGAGAGATGGCAGTGAGCGTGGGGGGAGAGAGCTAAAATGGCAGGAAGAGACAGCTCCAGGCCAGGACCAGAATGGAACGTGACCATCACGGCTATCGTTGCAATCCCGTGTGTCGGCAGCTGGAGGGGTCTAGGCCAGGCTGCAGCCCAGGCCTTTACTGCCGTTCCCGGTGCCCGAGCCAGAACAGATGGCAACGCAGAGGAGAGAGCGAGGGCTCCATTGTCGTGGCAGAAGTCCTGGCAGAACAAGAGCAGGGGTAGAGAAGAGGCCATCAACTGGGCCAAGTGCCACCCAAGGCTGATAAGGATGGTGCCAGGGCTCCGATCCAGAAAGGACCAACTTTGGACCTCTTTGGACTTCAGCAAAATATCTTTCGTGCGATTATCACGACTTGAGCGAAAATTCAATCCGGTGACTTGATGTCCATCGTCTTCCCGATCAAAAGAACGAATTGTGGCAAAGCATTCGATTGAATCGGGTGCCGCCTTCAACGGTGGCATTGGACAATTTGATTGCAGGGAGTTGACTCACGTGGGAGGGATTCAAAGTGTCCTATAGGTAGTTCTCCACCTACAACCGTTTGTTTAGTGACCGTTTGAAGTTACAACAGCACCGGGAAAAGCAACTTATGACCAGTCTTTGCACTTATGACTGTTGTGGCATCCTCGCTATCATGTGATTAAAAAGCCTGCACCCAAAACCCCAACTTACGACCAGTCCTTGCACTTATGACTATTACAGCAGTCCCATGGTCATGTGATCAAAATTTGGGTGTGTGGCAACTGGCACATATTGCATTTACAATGGTTGCAGCATCCCGGGGGGTCATGTGATTGCCGTTTGCGACTTTCCAGCAGACTTCCTCCAAGCAACGTCCATTGGGGGGGGGGACCTGATTCATTTAACAACCGTGTGATTCGTTTAACAACTGTGTCAAAGAAAGGTCATAAAATCGGCCGCAACTCCCTTAACTCCTTTTGCTTAGAATGTAAATTGGGGTCCTAACTTGAGGACTAACCTGTATTGGATTGAACCTTTCCATTGGAAGAGGAGCATTGAGTTGGATCGGTGTCCTTGTGGACCATTCCCAGTTACATGTTTCATTTTCTTCCCTCCTTTTAGTCACCTAGGAAGTTGGTCGTTTGGTCTGGGGGTGTTTGGGGGACCCCGATCCTAATCCGGCTGTCTGACATGGGCCCTGATCCTGCTCACCCTGCCTCCCCTGCCCTTTTTCCCTGGCCTTCAGGAGGGGAGCAGGAATTTCCTCTACCTGCCAGGAGGACAGATCGCTCTCCGGCACTGGCGGCCTCTTTCCTTCCTCCCTGGAGGCTGGCGAGAATTAGCGGATGACTCCGAAGTCCCCAGGACGCCTGCCAAACGTGACCACAATGCAATTACCCCCCTTTTTTTTTCCTGGGGGGAGGAGGGGAACAGATTCGTTCGACAGCGAGGAGCAATTTCGCGCATGAGCCGGTGGAAGCACCTGAGGGCACGGGGGTCCAGGCCCCTCCCCGGAGTCGTCAGAAGGAGCGCCATTTCGTTTGCATAAGTTAATTTATTTAAATGGAAGCCTGCTCAAAACGGTTGAGTGCTGAAGCAGCGCTGGAGGCAGATGGGGAGCCATTTACCCAGCGCTAAAATATACCTCCTTGGTTTGGTAGCCGACAGAGAGGAGCTAAAATAAAACAAAAGCTGTCATTTGGAGACCAGGAGGCCCACAGAGACCCACAGACTCTACGTGCCAACACTGGACAAGACCTTTATTACGAGGGCCAGGAAAAGCTAGCAAAAATGGCGGGTTTTTGGATTGACTCTGGTTCTGGAACCTTCCACCGCGTGGCATGTACACTCAGACTTCAACCTATGACGAGTCATTTAGCAACTGTTCAAAAATACGACAGACACCAAAAAAATGGGTACGGGTAGTCCTCGACGTATGACCACAATTGAGCCCAAAATTTCTATTGTTCAGTGAGACATTTGTTAAGTGAGTTTTGCCCTGTTTCATGGCCTTTCTTGCCACGGTTGTTAAGTGAACCACTGCAGTGGATAAGTTAGTTACCTGGTTGTTAAGTGAACCTGCCTTTCCCATTGATTTTGTCAGAAGGTTGCAAAAAGGGATCGATCACGTGACCCCGGGACACTGTGACCATCATAAATACAAGTCGGTGGCCAAGCATCTGAATTTTGATCATGTGGTCGTAACTGTGAAAAACAGTTATAAGTCACCTTTTTCCTGCCGCTGTAATTTTGAACGGTCACTAAATGAATTTGTTGTATTAAGACCTGGATTTGAAGTTCGGAGTTCTTGCCTCCGTGGTCACTTGGCTGAATTTTCAGGGCTCGGCAACCGGCCTTCATTTAACTGATGTTTCCCGTATTCTGGGCTCACATGACCACGATTTGCGATGGGTTTTTTTTTTTTTTGCTGGAAACTGGTGTTTACAGGGCTTCCGGTTTGCAGCAGGAAATGGAGAAGCTTCCCTGGGGAAATTTTATTAGGATTTTTCCCGTGCTTTGTAACTTGGAGATTGGAGAAGTTTCATACGTTGAAGGGAGGAGAGGACAAACGATTCCCAGGCGCGATGCTCGCCACAGGCCACACGCTATCTTCCCACGGTTTTCCAGCCACCAAATCATTCTTGGATTCTGTCCAAGGGTCTTCTGATGAGAAGAGGGTCCGGTGGGTGGTTTGGGCGAAGATTCTCTCTCTTTGTGTGTGTGTATGAGAGAGAGAGAGAGAGTTGTGTCCTTTCCAGGTTACCTCGAAATTTTTATTTATTTATTTATTTATTTATTAAATTTATATCCCGCCCTTCTCCCCGAAGGGACTCAGGGCGGTGAACAGCCGAGAATTAAAATAACATGCAATATAAAAGTTAAAATAATTAAGAATAAATTAAATTAAACGGCCACCCCAATTAAAAACCCCTAGCAATACAATTAAAAACCCTTAAAACCTATTCAGGCCAAATGCGTAAAGATAGTATTCATTGTAGGGGAGAAAGAAGCACTGATAAGCTAAAAGAAGAAATTGTTCAGAGCTTCAGATTTTTCATCCCTGCCCCGCCTACTCCCTCCTTTGGCACCGCCCACTCTGTGTGGCCACACCCCCTGGCCCGGCACTGCCTTTACCAGACCCCCATCTTCAGCTCCCCAAAGGTTGCCAGCTGTTTTTTTTGTTTTTTTTGCAGCTGCTTGTCCCCAAGATCTCTGTGCCTCTTTTGGCAGCTGGGGAGGTGGGTTGTAAGCCGACGAGGATCTCCTCTCCTTGGGGGTTCTGGTTTTTTTGAAATTTCCTTTCCTTTGCAGAAAGCCCACGCTCCCCTCACCCCACCCCCCACCCCCCACCCCATTTTCTTGGCTAGGAAGGGGGAGAAACTGCAGGCAAGCTTTGCAAACCTTGGTGGGTCTCTTTGCAACATCTGTTCAGAATAAAAGGGCCTTTCGTGGCTTCACTGGAGCTGCAGCAGCCTGCATGGAAATTGAATCTCCACACAGCCGCCTCCCTCCCTCCCACCCCGTTTGTCTTCTCCTTGAGAGGAGACCCCCCCCCCCAGCCTGCCCGCCCCGCCTTGACCTTCCTCTGCCTCTCCTATGGGCCACATGAAAGCCGTCTGCTCTGCTGCCCCCCCCCCCACTCTCTCCACCATCGGAATAAAAGGAATTCTAATAAACCGCGGGGAGGGGCTCGCCATTCACTCTTTCCATGGAAACCGAAGAGGCTGACCCCGAGCAAGGGCTCTGCGGCTTGATCCCCCCTCGGTCACGGCAGGAAGAAGAAGAGGGAGGCGGTTGAAAAGAGATTTGGGGAGGGGGGAGAGAAAAGCTTTGGAACCACAGCAGTCTTGCTGCCTCCTTCAAGGACAGCCTGGTGCAAAAGAGCGAGGCTGCTGGCTCACTTGGGAAGAAGGGAAGGAGAGCAGCCTTTCCAGCCAGGAAATCCTGCTTCTTACCATCGCTGTTTCGTTTTGGGGTGTGTGTGTGTGTGTGTTCCACCCCATTAGCCTGCTGGCCATGGAGTCACGGTGGCTTTGCTTCCTGTCTTGGACCTCTGCTCTCCTCTTCCCTGTCTCTTCTCAGCCGCAAAGGAGGGGAGGGAGGCATCTTCGATTTGGACCCGGTTGGACAATCTGCGCCTTTCCTTTCTCTCCCCTTCTGGACCTTCTCTGACGCTCCTTTGGTGTCCACCATGGGGTGATGGATTGTAGGGCGTCTGGCCACCCTCTGCCCGTGGGTGCTTGGCTGCTTAGGTTCTTTCGGGGTTTGGAGAACCGGGGTAGTGGTGCTCAGGGGGCAGTCTGTAACCTGAGGATAAGGGTTCCCCCCCGTGCTCAATGCCTCCCCAGACATCAGGCCTGGCCTTCTCTTGGGGGGGGGGTACTGAAGTTAAGTACAGGTAGTCCTCGCTGAGTGACCACTCATTCAAGGACCAAAGTTATGACGGCACTAAACGAGGAAGTTTGTGGCCGGCGATCCTCAAAGTTGGAGCCGTTGCAACATCTGGGTGTCACCTAAGCAAAGCCGATGCAGAAGCTGGCAGGAAGTTAACACGTTGACATTGCTCTTAATGACCGCATGCCATTCACTTAACGACTGCAACCAGAACCGCTGTTCTGGGTGGTATTTTTTTTTTGCTTAATGACCGCATCGCTTAGTGACAAAGTTTCCGGTCCTAATTACTGAAGATTACCTGGGAGTGGACAGACAAAAGGAAAGATTTCTTGAAGCAGCATGTAGGCAAACTGTGGAACTCACCGCCACAAGGTTGGGATGATGGTTTATCTCCCAGGCAGTTTTGGAAAGGTGGGTCTTGAGGTAGCCTGGCTCCGACTTTCTGTACCCCTTGCTGGGTTTCCTGTGGGGCTCTTCTAAAATACAACTGCCCCAAAGCAAGGTGGACTCAGAGATGTGGGAGGCAGCTCCCTGCTCCCTAAGTTGCCCCATTGCCAGTTTTCAGGCAATCAATCAATCAATCAATCAGAAGAGAGCTAAAAAGGGACCTTGGAGGCCTTCTAGTCCATCCCCTGCTCAACCAGGAGACCCTCGACCATTTCAGAGAGGTGGCTGTGCAATTTCTTATTTAAAACTTCCACTGATGGAGCAGCCACTACTTCTCTTCCACTGGTTTATTGTCCTCGCCGTCAGGAAGTTTCTCCTTAATTCCAGGTTGCCCCAAAGGTGCTTTCTTTCAAGAGACAACTGGACTTCTTTGTTTTTCTTTGAAGAGGTTTCGCTTCTCATCCAAGAAGCTTCTTCAGCTCTGACTGGATGGTGGGGAATGTCGGAGCTGAAGAAGCTTCTTGGATGAGAAGTGAAACGTCTTTAAAGAAAAACAAGAAAGTCCAGTTGTCTCTTCGGGGCAACCATGACATTTAATTCCAGGTTGCTTCTCTCCTTGATTAGTTTCCACCCGTTGCTTCTTGTCCTGCCCTCACGTGCTTTGGAGAATAGTTTGACTCCCTCTTCTTTGTGGCAGCCCCTGAGATACTGGAAGCCTGCTCTCATGTCTCCCCTGGTCCTTCTTTTCTCTAGACTAGCCATGCCCAGTTTCTGCAAACGTTCATCCTACATTTTAGCCTCCAGGTTTATGTGAGCTGAGCCTGACCCAGCCCTCCTTATCTGTGAATGGGATGGCTTCCAACCCCCAGACATCCCCAGCTGGCTCAAGCTACGTTGACGGTGAGGATTGTAGTCTGATGCGTCTCCAGGTTCCGATGTCTGTAGCAT
The DNA here is from genome assembly GCF_059756535.1 of Pantherophis guttatus. NCBI lineage: Eukaryota > Metazoa > Chordata > Lepidosauria > Squamata > Colubridae > Pantherophis > Pantherophis guttatus. Next base: position 21,705,712 of record NC_142076.1, read on the forward strand.
CTCAATGTCAGTGATCTTTTAATACTTTTCAAATTGGTGCTCTAGCCGTCCGTGCTGCATCCTCTCTAATTCCAGCACATCTGGAGGCTGTCCGCTTTGGGGGCCCGGCTAGGATTGTAAATCTCTATCCCTCCCCCCCCCCACCTTCCTGGTCTTTGTTACTCCAAAAAGCACCGTGTGTTTGTGTGTGTGTGTGTGTGGTGTAGGAGAGGGCAGTGGTTAGAAGCGAGCTGCTTGGATTTAGACCTGAGGGAAACCCTCCTTCCTCTACTCTCTTGGGGCTCCGGGGTTGATTTGGGGAGCCTGCCAAGATGGGCAGGGTTGCCCCCTTGCTTGGGGAAGGGGCAGGAAGGCTGGGGAAGAAGAGGATGAGAGGATGCTCCCTACGTGGGCTTTCCTATGGCTTTAATCCTGCCCCTAAACTAGGGGTTAAGTACCTCGGCAAGAAGTACCCGGGGTGACAGGAGACCCCCTCCTCCCTCCCGCGTGGGAGAATCAGCCCCCTGGGTCAAGAGGTCGACGGTGGGGGAGGGGAGAAGAGACCCCCTTTTTTGCCCGATTTGGCTGGGCTGGAATCCGCTTGGGAGGAAGCCCCCTCCCCTTGCCCAGCCTCTCTAGGGAGAGGAGGGGATCATCCCTCCCCTCCTGCCTCCCGTCCCGGCTGCCAGAGGGACGGAGGCTTCCTTTGTTCCCTCCCCCTCCCAGCCTCCTTTCTCCTGCCACTCCAGAACCCAGCCTCCACACCGGGGAAATCAGATGCCACCGACTCTCATTTGCCAGGACCCTGCCTGCCTCCCCCTCCCACCCACCCCCCACCAGCTCAGAGATCCGAGCTGCGTCAGTCACTGCCTGTTTGATCCGCCTGCAGCTGCCCGAGCGATGCAAAGCTCCAGGTGCGCCGTGCCCTCCTCCCCCCGGATGGGCCCACCCCCCCTCTTCTCGACGCCCCCTCCCCAGCTCCCTGCTGACCCCCGGTGACCGCTCTTTGGCCTCTCCGCCATCCTCCTCCATCCCGGCGGAGGCTGGGGGGTGGGGTGGGGGAGCACATCCCCCCGCCCGCCTCCCCCTCCTCCCGGGGTTGGATTTCAAGGCGAGGGAGGGGCGCAGCCAGCCACGAAAAGGCGGTGGAAATTGCTCAGCTCTCGACTCCCCCTCCCTCCCTCCCTCCCTCTCTTTTTGCCATTCTTTTCGCTTTCCCCGACTCGCCTTTCCACGTTCAGTGGCGCGGCCGTTCTCCGCGCTTCCTCTTTCATTAGCGTTCACCTTGATGCTGAACGGGGAAGGGGGGGAGGCGGGGAGGGGGTTTCAACAACTCCGCAGCCTTTTTGATTCCCCCTCTTGCCTATACCCCCCCCCCCACACACACACACACGCCCCCGAGCCCGACGCACCGCGGGCTGCCTTGATTTCTGATTGCTATTCTTGGCACAAGCGCGCGCGCACACGCACACACACACACAGAGGCGGTGAGGGGGGGAGCTTGGATCGCGCATCACACGTTGGCAAAGCTGCCACCCACTCGAGAGAAAGCAGCGCGCAGTGCCGTCCCTGCCTCCCCTTGAAACGCAGCGGCAGCCGCGTCGGGGATCCTGATGTCTCTATAGCCGAAGTGCGAAGAAGCCCGTCTCACCCCCCCTCGCCCGCCCCCTTCCTTCCTTCCTTCCTTCCTTCCTTCCTCCCTTCCCCTCCGGCACTTTACCTCTCCCCCCCTTTCTCTTCTGCTTTTAGCAGTCTGCAGCCAAGCCATCAAATCCCCCCTTCTGCATACGCGCGCGCGCACACACACATATCTACACACACACACACACACACATACAGCCGCCGCTTCTGCAATCGCCGGCATTAAAATTTCCAACTGGATGCTACGGGGGCCTTTTTTAAATTCCCGGCTGTCCCCAGCGGCTTGTGAATAATAGCTGCTGGAAGACCTCCGAAGGGCTACGGGAGAGAAGGAAGGAAGGAAAGGAGCGCCGATTCTGCTACTCCCTACTCATCCCCTTCTCCCTCCTTCCTAAGGATTTAATCGGCGACCGTCGCTTGTGTGGACGCAGCGAAGAGAAGAAGCGCTGAAGAGCGGCAGTCGGGAGGGAGCTGGAGAACATCTTGCAGGTACTATGGAAATTGGGGAGGGGGACGTGGACGGGGGGGGGGAGGGAGGAGAGACAGCCCTTGTGAATGCTTTGAGGTTCCATTGGTGGGCTTGTAGAAATGCTCTCCGGCCATTCATTCATTCATTCATTCATTCCCTCGTTCCCTTGTCTTCTTCCGCTGATGCCATTTGCCACTCGAGTGCGCTTGGGGAGGAGAGGCGTTGAGAAGAGCAGCGAGCGGGGAGGGCGGGGGGGGGGAGGGAGGAAGGCGGCTTCTGGGTACCACCTCCCTCCTTCCCTCCGGCTTCCTCCCTCTCTCTCTCTCTCTCTGGGGCCAAAGAGGGGCTGGGCTTGGAGGGTCGGTGGGGATTCGGGATATGCCAGTAGAGCTGTTTTTGGTGATCCTTGCCTTCCAACATCTGTGGGAAGGAGAAGTTTGGCTCTGCCAGGGGAAGGACTGTTTCCTCGCTTTCTGAAGGGAAGTTTAATGGCTGTTAAATCCCCCTCTGTGTGTGTGTGTGTGTGTGTGTGTGAAGATTTGGCAGAGCTCTGAAAATGTTGCCCCGGGAGAGCCCAAATTCTCATTTCCCTGTCTCTCTTCTTGCCCAAGATCAGGGATCTTAGCTAGGGTTGGTCAGGGACCCCTTCTCCCCCCTTGGAAAGGGGAAGGGGGTTCGGTTCCCAGGGCAAATATATCCCCCGCCTGCCTCTGTCCTCCTCTGCCTCTGACCATAAAGAGATGGGCAACCTCTTGAGAGAGGATGGTTGTGAGCCACCAATGACCTCCGTCCGCGAGGGGTTGAGCGAAGGGAACCCAGATTTGTATTTCGTTATTTATTTATCCATCCGTCTGGGGATCAGCAAGATTCCTTCCTGTTTTTTAAACCCTTCCCAGCCTTTTCTCCAGCTGGGAAGGCTGTGCAAGGTGGGACGGCTGCAGCTCCCGGGGAACATTTCCTCCCGAGCCATCCCATTAAATCCAACAAAGTGGAACGGATTGTGAATTGCAGCCCATTGCTTTGGCGTTTGTGTTTGTGCCCGGGCGTGGGTGGGCGTGTGGATGTGATCGGAATTCCTAATGTAAATCTGGAATTGGGTTTGTGTCTGTGTGTGCCTGCGTGTGTCCTAGCTATACTTAAGGTTGCCTTGATATTGGAAGAGAGGTGGGGGAAAGCAGCAAAGTTTGGAAATGTTTGCCTCTTTCTAGATCTCTATGGAGATTCTTGGGTCATCCAGGTCATGGTTGTCCCAAAGGGGCTTTTTCAAAAGAAAACTGGACTTTGTGGACAGAGTCCAATTGCAATGTCCAATTACAAACAAAGTCCCAGTTGCCTCTTGAAAAAAAAGCCCCTTTGGGACTTTTTAAGATGGTTTTAAACTTTGGGGATTGGCAGCCAGTTCACAATGACAGTTCAGAGGTGAGCTGAGCAGGTTTCTGGAATAAAGTCTGGAAAAAGTGGGACATGGCAAAGTTTGAGGGCCAGGCTCCTTGGGTGGTGAGAGGGGGGATATTTCCTCTTAAACCCCCCCATTGCTGGTGTTTTTCAGGCTTCCGCTCCCCTCCCCCCCAGGAGATATTTTGAAAAAATAGCAGTGTATGGTTTTAGAGCAGGTGAGGCTTTTTTTGCCTGTGGTTTCTGTGTAGAGATGATGATTTAATAGGATGGTGGTTGAAGAAGAGAAAATATATAGCAGGTTTTTTCCTTGCTGGACTTGGAATTAGACCAAGAAAGTCTGAGTTTAAATTTCTGCCAAGGAGGAACCTCGACAAGATCCCTCTCTAAAGCCATTATTGTTCAGTCTGTCCTCCCTCGCAGGACAATTCCATGTAGAAAATAAATGACTGCCCATCCTCCTCCTCCTCCTCCTCCTCCTCCATGGAGGTCTACAGGTAGTCCTCGATTTACAACACTTCACTTAGTGCCCATTTAAAGTTACAACAGCCCTGAAAAAAGCGACTTAACGACCGTTTTTCACACAGCTGTTGCAGCATCCTGTGGTCACAATTCAGATACTTGGCCCCTGGTTCATATTTATGACGGTTGCTGTATCCCAGGGTCACGTGATCCACTTTTGAGACCTTCTGACTCGCAAAATCAACGGGGAAGCCAAATTCACTTCACAACCGTTTTGCTAATTTACCAGCTGCAGTGATTCGCTTAACATCTGGGACAAGGAAGGTGGTAAAATGGTGCAAAATTCACTTAACGAATGTCTCGCTTAGCAACGGAAATGCTGGGCTCAATTCTGGTCGTAAGTCGAGGACTAGTTCTACCTGAGTTCTTTGGAGTGGCTACAAATGAGAAATAAAGACTTTTGGGTGCATCACATCCTCGCCAGTAAAACCCAATTGCGTTCACAGCTTCACACAACTGAGCTTAGGTGAGTAACAAAATTCGGATCCTGGACAGGCCAGGAGAAACGAGGCCAATGGTGGCTTCACACAACACAGAGAGGAACGCAACACACCGTTTCCACCAAGGGCACCATGGGTGGTCTTCTTTCCACGTTGCGAAAATCCACCCCGAGTTGTAACCTACCAGGTTTAGCCATAAAAGGAATTTTGACTTCACGAGTTGTATGAATTTAGCCATTGTGGTTTCTCCGTCTTGATTTATGGCTCAGCTTATATAAATCCAGGCACCTGTGATTTATGGCCAGGGATATGGTTTTTCCAGAGCTTGGAAGAAAAGTGTAGCAAAGTGGAGTTTTTTTTTTTTAAAAAAATATATATATATATATAAGCCAGTCCTTAGTCCTGCTTTTCTCATGAATGCTGTTTGATAAAACAAAGAGGTGTAGGCGGCTTAGTAACTTAGTAAGGGTATAAAAATGAGAAACTTTTTTCCTGTTAAAGTGGAATAGGTGAGAAAACCTATTACAGGTATTCCTCCACTTACAACCATTCATTTAGTGGCCATTTCAAAGTTACAACGACACTAAAAAAAGCGACTTACGATCATTTTTCGCATGGCCGTTGCAACATCCTCCCTTTGGTCATAGGATCGAAATGCAGGCCATTGCATGACTCATACTTATGACGGTCGCAGCAGAGTCCCGGGGTCACGGGATCCCCTTTTGCAATCTTCTGACAAGCAAAGGCCATGGGGGGGGGGAGGGAGACAGATTCGCTTAACAACCGTGTGGCTTATTTAACCACCTCACGGATTCACTTAACAACCATGGCACGGAAAGTCGTAAAAGGGAGCGAAATTCCCTTAAATGTTTCGCTTAGCAACAAAGATGGTTGGCCTCCGTTGTGGGTCCTAAGTTGAGGACTCCCTGTGCTGCAGTTAAACAGGGAGGGGAAGACGTGTGATCGCACGTGGCAAATCAATTTGATAATCGTGAGAATGAATGGCAGCGAATAATAATATTTAAAAACAAAGGCGACACCTTGTAAATAACCTCAAAGGGGAGGCTGAGGATTTCTGGGTGGCCTCCCATCCAAGCCCTGGGAGAGCCGAGGTCAGCCAAGGTCAGCTAAATGTTGCTGACGGCTGGCAAAGGTTTCCCCACTGGCGAAGACGAGACCGCAGCTATCCAAGAGAAGCTCAGCCTGGCATCCTTGCACCCAGAGAGTGGGCTCCGTGGGAGGCTTGCACCCCAAACTCTAATACCTGTGTCGCATTTCGCTGAAAATGGAGATGCCCTTGGCTTTCAGAGCCCCCCCCCTTCCCTTCCCCCAAAGCCAGATTGAGCAGAGAAACCTTCATTTGCTGCCTTTGCCTGATTCTCCGTAAACGGAAGGCAGCCTTGGCATTTCAAACTGTCTGCAGGAAGAAAAAAAAGAAGGAAGGAAGGAAGGAAGGAAGAGAAAAAAAGAATTACCTTCCTTTCAGGTAAACAGAGTAGATCTGTTCCGTCCGTGCTACAGATTTTGAGCCGAAGCCAAAGGTGCGTGGGCAGGTTGCCAGGGGCTGTGAACCTCAGGGAAGCGAAGGGGTTTTGGGGTCCCTTCGGAATTAAATCAGGGCAACCTCTATCTTTTTTTCTTTTTCTTTTAAATGTTTCTTTGCAATGTCCGTGTGGATCTGTCTGGTCGCAGGAGTTAAAGGGCTACTTACCAGGAGGGCGGTGGGTGGATTTTTAAACTGGGGGTGGGGGAGGCAGGGGAAGAGAGGAGTAATTGCTTGCTTTGTTTTCCTCTTTCAAATGACGTTGTTTGTTGCTATTTCATAATAAAGTGGAATCCGGGAGGGCAGGCAGAAAAGGGGTGGGGGTTTGGGGTTGGAGAGAGGATTTATATTGGGCTTAATAGATTCCCAAGGGGACCCTTGGAGATGAAAGCCAAACGGAGCCCCCACCTCTTGCATTAAAGATGCCGAGCAGCCACGCCGGACCCCTCCTCCCTCCCTCCCTCCCTCCGTCTCTCTTTTTTCTCTTAAAGGGGGCTTCATAATGAATGCTCTAATAGAAGATTTTCGGCCTCCTGGGATCGCGTTGTTGCTGTGTCTTCGGCGTTTTTTGCACGGTTGGGGGGAGACCAGGCAGGACTGAGGAATGGGGGAGGTTTAAAAGAACCCCCCACCCGGCTAAAAGCATCCCTCCAGGGCATTTCCAAAAGGGCCCCCAGGAAGGGTCAAAACAGAACCTGGATGGGGCTTCCAAGACGCTTTTTGAGGAAGACTCGTGGGGGCAGCTTTCTCATCTCCCCCTCCTCCCCCAAACACACACCAAGGACACAGAGGTAGACTGCCCCTGAACATGGCAGGGGCAGCCTTGATCTCAGGGCTCACAGCTGTGAGGAGTCCCTGGAAGGGTGTGTGTGTGAGAGAGAGAGAGAGAGAAGAAGAAGATGGATGGGCCAAGCTGGAATCAATGATGCCCATCAACAGGTACAATTGGTTCCGAATTGGCCCACTTGGTACCAATGGCTCATCAGTTTCCTTTATCTAACTTCTCCCGGTATTCCTCGGCTTATGATCACCCACTTAGTGGCCATTCACAGTTACTGAAAAAAGAAGCTTACAGATGGTCCTCGGACTTTTGACCAGGGCAGCATCCTTAGGGTCACTTGGTCAAAATTTGAACCCTTGGCAACCGGCGTCTGTGGATGATGGTTGCAGCATCCTGGAACTGTGTGATCGTCAGTTGCGACCTTCCCAGCTGGCTTACGACAAGCCAAGTTAACGGGGGAGGAGGAGCCAGATTCACTCAACGACTGTGCAACTCATTGAACGGCCACGCCGATCCTCTTAACGGCCACAGCAAAAAGGTGATTAAAAATTGGGCTTGACTTAACAGCTGCCTCACTTAGCAACGGAATTTCTGGAGCCAACTGAGGTTGTAAGTCGGAGCGTGCCAGCCGAGTCGTGAGGATTTGTGGATGGCTATTGACAACGAGAAGCAACAACGGTTAAGCTTTTTGGTTCACTGACTGAAATTAATTTTTTTTTTTTATTGAAAAAGTTTTACAAATATCAATTAAATCAACTTAAAATTTTTGATGGGAAGGGAGAGCTTGCCTGCTGCAGCCAAGGTGATTCTGAGCAGCCGGCATGGCCTATTTACGTATATCGGGTTCAAAAGTACACAGATAAGAGGGAGGTGCGGCAATTGAGGGGGTGGCCCAGAATTCCTCGGGGAGATAACTCCTGTAAGTGAGCCAAGCTACGTCTGTATCTGGCTCCCTTCTACCTTTGATCTGCTGTCACGTTTTGACAGCAGCTGGCTGGGGAATTCTGGGAGTTGAAGTCCTCCCATCTTAAAGCGGCCAGGGCTGGGAAACTCTGCCCTCGAGGGAGAAAGGACCAAATTCAAAAGCTGTTTCTCTTCTGGCTGGAAGGAAGACAGTTGGCTCTTTTCTCCACCAGCTCAGGACCAGCTGAATAGCTGGATCGGACCTTTTCCCCCCCCCCTCTTCTGGCTTCCTCCCCTCCCCCCATCGCCCCCTGGGAAGAAAAGCCACAGGATGAGCACTGGTCCTCTCCCACTCCCACCCCATGAACAAAAGAATACGGGTCAGGGGCTGCCCTTGTCCGGTCCCAGAACGGCGTGGTCTTCGAAAGACCCCAAAGCCCAGCCGAAGAGACCCCGAGATCCAGAGTGAAAGGCAAGGTTGGGAAAAGGGATCTCCTGAGAACCCACATTTTCCCCCTGGAGTAAATGCTGCTTGGTGAAATTGAGAGGAGGGTGGGAGCACCGCTTGGCAGGAATCCCGGGAAGGGCTGCACCCTTGGAAAAAGAAAACTTTTCCCAGGGGTGGGGGATTGGGGGGGGGGGTTGGATCCTGAGCAGGGGTGGGTTCTACTTATCTTTACTACTGGTTTGCAACGGGGCAGCGCGTGCACGCTTCCTTTGCTCACACACGCACTTTTCTGTGCAAGAGTAGAAGCATTTTCATGACATCAGGATCAGTGGGCGGAGCCTCCCGCTAGTTTTACTACCGGTTCTATAGAATCGGTGCGAACCGGGGGCAACCCACCACGGATCCTGAGCTTCGAAAGGAATCCCGGTTAAGTCAGAGATGGGTCGTATTGGGTACTTAGAGAAACGCTGCATTGGAAGCCCTCCAAGTGGTCCCAGAGTGGGGAGGGTCTTTGGCCTTCTCCAGAGCTCTCTCCCTAGAAGACTCCCCCTCCCAAGAACTGTCAAATGTTTCGACGGGTGGCACAGTCGGAGGTTGGCAGTCAGTTTCAAAGTGGGACTTAGCAGCTGGCGTTCTCTGCGTCAGCTCGCACTAGGAGTTCAGGGAAAGAGAAAAATGGCTGCTGGGGGCCCCCTCCAGACACCCCCCCCTCACCAGAATGCAGCGAGGCTATTAGCCTCCAATCTGCCTTCAGCCCTGGGCAAAGATCACTCCTGGACTGGCATCCTCGCCTTTGCTGCCAGGACGGAAAGAACAAACCCCGTCGAGGCTGTGCTTCTCCAAAGACGATTCGGCTGGAGGGCTGCAGTCCTGGGGTGAGATAGGGAGGGAGGGCAGGAGGATTGCAAGGATGCCCCCCCCCAATGCCTGCTTTCCCCTGGGGGGGTGTGGCTTTCCTGGGGGCCATTGTCTGGTGCGGGTGAGACCCCATCTGGGCTGGGATTGAGGAGCCCAAGAGGGACATCTGAATGCAGACGTCTATCCTCCAGTTTTTCTGCTCCAAGCTCTCTCCTCTGCCGGTGACTGATGGCCCTCTTCTCTCCTTCTCCTGGAGGGAGCAAAGATGCAGCCCCCTCCTCCTTCCCCCACCCTGCCAATTCCCCTATAAATGGTCATCATTAAGATCCTCGGGCATCCGATTTATTTTGCTTTCTGTCTGGCTCAGCCTCTTACAGAAGGAAGGAAGCAAGCGCAAGCGAGCGTTGGAAGAGAGGGAGGGGGGGCAGCAGACACACTCGGCTGCACAGCGGAGGGAAAATGAGCACGGGGGAGGGGAGGAAAGCCAAGGGGGCCTGGGCGAGACAATCCATCAATCCTGGGAAGGGGAGGGGGGCTGGGCTCCTCTGCGTTGGCCAGAGCCTTGGGGAAGGAAATCAGGGGGGTGTGGACCTCTGCTGGCAGGTGCCACCTGCTTGGGCTCTGTGTAAACTCCCCAAGAGCCTGGGAGGAGCAGTGGGGCTCGGTGGGGAGGCATGGCCCAGGCTGGGGTGGGGGGTGTTCCAGGAAGTGATCCCTCCTCCTGACTTTCTCCAAAGCTACAAAGAACAACTTCCAGGTTCTGGATGTGGGTCAGCTCTAGAACCTGGCAATGGACAGGCAGAGTTGCATTCTTCCTGTGTTTGGCTATTTAGCAATCTGCAATTTCTGACTACGAGCAACGACTTCCTTGGAAAGGAGCTACCAGAACCTGGCTTGTCCCTGGACAGTCAATCCCTGAAGCCGGGAGCAAAGGCAGGAGGCTGGACCACACCATCCGCAACTCCTGGTCCGAGGATTTTGAGGAACCGTCGTGCCCCTGGCTGGAAATCTTGGGGTCTGGAAGGCTGCCCCAGTAAGAAGGAGCAGCCCACCAGCAGGCTGCCTCTGTAATGCCACTCCACGGTGCCAAGATGCTTCTGGCTGGCATGGCCTTAACGTTGGTTATGTCATTTTTTCAGTGGGACTGAAGGGACGTTCCTCCTTTAAGCCGAAGGACATTGAAGGACAGAGCAAAGGTATCGAGGTCCTCGCTGATTCAAAATGCCTGTGCAAAGTTTTTTTTTTTTTAATTTGATTTATATGCCGCCCTTCTCCGGAGACTCAGGGTGGCTTATAGTGTGTTAAGCAATAGCCTTCATACTTTTGTATATTTATACAAAGTCAGTTTATTGCCCCCATAATCTGGGTCCTCAATTTACCTACCTTAGAAAGGATGGAAGGCTGAGTCAACCTTGAGCCTTGGCGAGATTCGAACCTGCAGTAATTGCAGGCAGCTGTTCTTAATAACAGGGTGCTTTAGACCACTGTACTACCAAGGCTCTTATTTTACATCTAAAATAGGAAAGTATTAGCTGGAGCTGGTTTGGATTATTGGTGGTTTTTTTCCCCTAGCTTTTTTGCATCAAACCGAACAGACCCCAAGTCGGTGGGTAAAGCATATTAACCAGAGGGTTGCTGGAGAGGGGGTCCCAGACCCCTGACTCTTTACAAGAAGAACTGGGTCTTATGGACAGTAACCTCCAGCAAGGTATCCCATTCGAATCTGAACCTGAGGGCCCCCAACGGACCCACCTGACAGGTGTTGCGTGGCATCGGGAATTCATTGGTGGTTTTTTCCCCCCTGGCACCTGATTAATGAAGGGATTTTTGCAGATGTAAGATGGCGACGTGGTTTATGGGTCACTTAAATCGATGACGAGAAGGCAGGTGACGTCCGCCTGAATGAAATGCGTGTGGATTCTCAGATTCTTCAGAGACCAACAGGGACTCAACGCATCCTTCCTTTTCATCCGCGATTCCTGTTTCACACGCTGCTTCCGCTTGCACGCAGAGAGACTGTGGGCACTCTCCTCAATTCACAGGAAAATGGCAATTGGGCACCAAGGAATAAACTCCTGGAGGGGCATTTGAGCCCCATAATTTGGCCAGTGAGGATGGACAAGAATCCTGTTGTTCTTTGCCGAAGACACGAAAGTCCAATTAACGAATTTCAGGATCTGGAATCCTCTTCATCCCTGCTTTTCTGAATTAAAAACAGGCTTGCCAGATGCCTCTGCAGGAGGCGGTCAACCAGCAAAGGTGGATTCCTCCGTCTTCAAAGCCAGAGTACCTCGAGCACCAAATTCGAGCAGTCCTCGCGACCGTCCGCAGCGACCACTGGGATGGAAAAGTCGCTTTGCCGCCAAGCCTTGCGTTTACAGCTTTTGCAGGTTTGCAAAAGTGAAGGAAAGATGATGGAAGGAAGATCGTGAGTGCCCACTTTGCTTAACAACCGAGTTGCTGGTCTCGATTGTGGTCGTTAAACGAGGACGACTTGTAATGCGAGCGGAGAACCACGGACTTTGTGCCTTGTTTGTGTAGCTATCTGTTGAGGGAAGGCTGAGGGATTGGATGGGTTTTGCTGCTGCTCCATCCAGAACAGAATAACCGAGTTGGAAGGGACCTTGGAGGTCTTCTAGTCCAACCCCCTGCTCAAGCTGGAGAATCTATACCATTCCAGACAAACAGTTGTCCAATCTCTTCTTAAAAGCCTCCAGTGATGAAGCACCCACAAATTCTGGAGGCAAGTTGTTCCACTGGTTGAATGTCCTCACTGTCAGGAAATTTCTCTTCAATTCCAGGTTGCTTCTCTCCTTGATCCGTTGCTTCCTGCCCTGCCTTCAGGTGCTTTGAAGAATAGCTTGACCCCCTCGTCTTTTACCCCATCTCATGGGCATCCACAGGTATGGTCAAAAAGGGTGAGATGGAACTCACGGCGATGCCACAAAGCTTCACCTGTACATCCCATCATTGGAGCCCCTGGCCTCAATCCTTTTGACCTCACCTGCCCCTTACTTGAAGCTGCCAGGAGACTGAAAACCTGTGATACCCATTGCTAAGCCTTGAGGTCAAGATGGGTCATGGCTAGGATCTTGAATTCCTCCATTTTTCTTGCTTGGCAAAGGAACGAGGGCCGTGCAGTCATCCAGGAGGGCATCCTTGATAGGAGAGAGGAAAGAGAAAAAGGAAAAGGCAGGAATGAGTTGGGGGGGAAGGGAGATGGAGGAGAGGGCTGAGAGATTGATTAGCAAAGGAAGGGGCTTTTCCAGGAAGATGGAGCACAGCAACCGGCACTGAAGATAAAGGGCTGCTTAGGACAGCCCAAAGTTTTGGGGGTTGGTGGAGGAGGGGGGCTTTGGTGGTGGTCTTCTGAAGGAGTGCAACTCTTGCCAGCTGCACTTGGAAAAATGGAGAAGGAAGGAAGGAAACTGAGGGAGAGCTAGAAGGATGGGTTATAGAACGAAACAAGGAAGGTATGGAGCACAAGAGGGAGGAAAAGGACAAGGAAGGAAAGGATGAAGGAAAAAAGAAGGGAGGGAAGAAAGGGAGGGAGGAATGAAGAAAAGGAGGAAGGAACGAAGGAATGAAAGAATGAAAATGAAGGAGAAAGGAATTGAGGGAGAGATAGAAGGATGGGTTATAGAAGGGATGGGATGGAGCACAAGAGGGTGGAAAAGGACAAGGAAGGAAAGAATGAATGAAAAAGAGGGAGGGAAGGAAGGGAGAGAGGAAGGAAGAAAAGGAGGAAGGAAGGAAGGAAGGAAGGAAATTAAGGGCGGGAGGGATAGAAGGATGGGTTAGAAAGAAGGAAGGAAGGGATGGAGCACAAGAGAGAGGGAAGGGACAAGGAAGGAAGGAACGAATGAAGGAAAAGAGAGGGAGGGAGGGAGATTGCTTTCCTGGTCTTGCTCCACCTCCCTCTTCCTCTTCCTGCCGGCTGGGTGAGACAGCAGAACTGGGCAAAGCTGGATCATTAGCTGCAAAGGAACAGCTGAGGCTGCTTCTGTAAAAAGGCTGCCTGATTCCTCCATCGATCCGCTTGATTTAGAGGGAGGAGGGGGTCAGAGGGCTATAAATTACGGTTGGGGAGGCAGGCGGTGGGCGAGGGAGGGGCAATGCCCATGGGGCTGGAGCAGAGGGAGGGAAGACAGATTTTGTCTGTGCAGCCCAGGGAATTGAACGTGGGGGGGGGGGTGACGTGGTCGCCCCTCTTAGCCAGGCACTGACCCAGTTAAGAAATCCAGTTAGAGAAGCTGGGTGACTCAGTTTCTCCAGAGGGAATTGAAGGTTTTCTGTGGCTGTTGGCTTGGTAGGAGGGCCCTTGTCTGAGTCTCCCACGGCCCACATTCAGGAGGGAATCTGGTGGCTTCTTTTTCCTACCTGCAGATTTTATTCAAAGCGAGACACGTTTTCGGTGCTACAGTTCACTGCATGAGAGACATCCAATTCTTCTCCTCCTCCTTTTGAAATGGGTAAGCTTTCGTGTGCTGCCTCTCATGTCAGCACCCCCGTTTCAGCAGAACCCCACAAACTTTCCTGGGCTACAGCTCCCTTCATCAGATGCATCCATAGAGGTCGAGCTGGTAGTAAGTTTCTTCTGCCTTGCAATACAATTTGGGCATCACGAAAGGGGCTGGCAGAGCCCCCTTCTAGGCGACACAAGAGGGGTTTTCCTTTGGGGGCAGGCACAGGAGCAACTGAGGGATCCCACAAATTTGCTTGGAGTCGAGCCCCGGTTGGGCATTGTCGTTGACTCTCAGTATGGAGGGGGTTCTTTGCACCCCGAAAATTGGGGCTTTGGTTTTAGGTTACAAGCAGCAGCTTGCAAGGTGTTGCAAAGGGAAGTTGCTGCTGTTGGGAGAAAGCATCTGACCTTGGTTCTGTTTACACCGGGGAGTGTCCAAGGTTGGCAACTGGAAGACCTCAAGAGTTTAAGTCCTACAATTCCCCAGCCAGCCAGAAGTTGAAATCCACAGCTTTTCAAGTTGCCAACCTTGGACACCCCTCGGTTACCCTCAGTTTCCTCTTAAGCTGGCCTTGAAGATGTAGTGGCAAGGGTGCCCCGTAGCTGCAGGGCACCAGAGATCCCACCTCTGCCCACCCACCCTTGGCAAGCGCCCCGCTCCTTTCTCCCACCCACCCCCAAGCCCTGGCCTTGTGCTTCCCCATCGGGTGCCGCCTCCGCCGGAGGAAATCTCCCACTCCCCTCCTTTTCCGTCACCCAACCCGGCGCTCTGCCGATAATTACTCCTCTTCCTTAATTGAAAATTTCGGCCTCAGCGATTTGAGAGAAGGGGCGAGGGCTGGAACCCGAGCAAGCATGACACCATCGGAGCACTGCGTAATGGGCCAAGAGCGAGGCCGGGGGATTTATGGCTCCTACAGGTTGGCAAATGATCTCATAACTCAAGCGAGGGGCTTCGGCGCAGTGGGCTCCATCAGCCACGGACCCCCCTCCTCCCCTCCCTCCCTCCCTTCCATCCTTCCTTCCTTCCTTCCCGCCCCATCCGTGCCTGCTACCACCCGCTGCGGTGCAACCACAGGGGGAAAAAAACGGATTTTCCTCCCCCACGGGGTTGCATGGATTCTAGAGGCGCAATCCTTTTGATGGGAATTATTACTGTTATTACCAGCACGCCCTCTCCGAACAGGGCTATCCATCTGAGCCGGAGCGACCGGGATGGGGATGGAGGATGAGGGGGATGAGGAGGACGGCGAGGCCAATTAAATCAAACCGTGGTGGGGAGGGGGGGGGGCTGACTGACAGTCTCACCTTCCAGCATTGGGGGGGGTAGGGTTGGGGTGGGGGGAGGGCAGGCTCTGTGCCGCCGAAGACAGATAAGGTCCAATCAAGGTGGATCCACCAGGCGCTGGTATTTAAGACGCCAGATCATGCCTCGCTAGCGTGGTTTTTCCGAAATGCTGCAGATTCCCCCAGATGAAGAAGGGCAGCGGCGATTAAGTCGCTGTCCATCTCTCCTCCCTCCTTTCCCCCCCCCCAGTTGGAGAGAATCAAGTGGTGGGCCCAGCCAGGGGAGGAGGGGGGGGGCCGCTGCGCCTCTCTGATTGTCATTAATAACAGCAATTTTACCAGATTAGTGCCCGTCCTTTAACAACTCGGATGCACATAAGTGCCAGGAG
Organism: Pantherophis guttatus; assembly: GCF_059756535.1. Classification (NCBI taxonomy): domain Eukaryota; kingdom Metazoa; phylum Chordata; class Lepidosauria; order Squamata; family Colubridae; genus Pantherophis; species Pantherophis guttatus. The sequence goes on from NC_142076.1 coordinate 21,720,832, forward strand.
CATTTTGATGGGCTGCGGATCTGTTCCTCCACGCTGCTAATTTTTTTTTCTCTCTCTCTGCCCTCCCCCTCTCTGTCCCCCAGCATTAATGCAGGGGAAAAAATGTTAGCAGGTTTTTTTTAGGGTGAAGGAGAGGAAGGAGGCTCTGGGTCCTTACGGCTGACCTCTTCAGCCCTGCCCCGATGATCTTTTTCGGGGGCGGGGGGTGTCTTCCCCCCATCAGGCTCTGTCTTCTTTTGGGCCAGACCGTTGGTGCCAAATGCCTTGGGAGGTTAATTGGATGCGTGTCATTGAGGCATAAGGTATTTGTTATGCAAATAGCCGCCTCCAGAAACCTGAGCAGCTTAATCAAGGGAGAGCGGGGGGGGGGGGGGGGGGGGGAGGGGGGGACAGTTGCTCTGCAGTGGGCCTCACAACACAGCACAACTGACAACGCAAACCCACACTCCTTGGAGGAGGCTGCGAGGGAATGCCCCCTCACTGCGTTGGGTCTCCAAGAAGATGGTATCTCCATCAACTTTGAGGAGCAAGAGTGGTCCTGATAGTAGAGAAACCCTGAGTAGCTTACTCAGGTGGGGAGGGGGGGGCGATTGTTCTACAGCGGCTTCACAAAACATCACAATAATGTGCAAACTCACATTCCTTGGAGGAGGCTGCAAGAGAATGCCCCCTCATTGCGTTGGGTCTCCAAGAAGATAGTATCTCCATCAACTTTGAGGAGCAAGGGTGGTCCTGATAGTAGAGAAACCCTGAGTAGCATACTCAGGGAGAGCAGGGGGGGAGGGAGGGACGATTGTTCTACAGCGGCTTCACAAAACATCACAACAATGTGCAAACTCACATTCCTTGGACGAGGCTGCAAGAGAATGCCCCCTCATTGCGTTGGGTCTCCAAGAAGGTGGCATCTCCATCAACTTTGAGGAGCAAGGTTGGTTGTGATAAAACCAGCATCCAAAGAGTTAAACTCCCCATCTCTCCCCCACCCCATGCCAAATCCAAGGCTGTTTCTTCACCACCAGCCTTCCCACCCCCGCCTTGTCTCCACTCGGTTCTTCCCTCTCCCTAAAGAGCCGTCCAGCTCCTTCACCTTGGCTCGAGTCCTCTCCTGCTTCCCCGAGATGGGAAACGCGCAGGAGCCACGCGGCAGACAAAACCCCGAGCGTGTTATCATGCCGAACACGTCAAGCCGCCTTGGAAAGCGTTGGGGTAGGGAAAGCCAAACAAGTCTGCTGTTTCTGAGCAGACTTTTTGAGCATTTCCTGTCTTACAACAGAGGCCCTGCGAGTGGCAAACGCCGCACTAAAAATAGGCTCGGGTGAACTCGTCACTGCTTGGCAGCAGCGAAAGAAAGTCCGTGCTTTGCAGTAGGATATGCTGTGGGAAATCGTCTCAGCCTGTCAGAATAACAGCTGGAAGGGTCCTTGGAGGTCTTCTAGTCCAACCCCCTGCTCAAACTCTTCCTGAAGACCTCCGGTGTTGGAGCATTGACAACTTCTGAAGGCAAGTTGTTCCTCTGATTCATTGTTCTCACTGTCAGGAAATTCCTCCTTAGTTCTAGGTTGCTTCTCTCCTTGATGGGTTTCCATCCGTTGCTTCTTCTCCTGCCTTCAGGTGCTTTGGAGAATAGCTTGACTCCCTCTTCTCTGGGGCAGCCCCTGAGATATTGGGACACTGCTATCATGTCCCCCCTAGTCCTTCTTTTCTCTAGACTCTAGACTCTCTAGAGCAGTGGTTCTCAACCTGTGGGTCGGGACCCCTTTGGGGGTCGAACAACCCTTTCACAGGGGTCGCCTAAGACCATCGGAAAACACATATTTTCAATGGTCAATGGAATAACTTTATGGTTGGGGGTCACCACAACATGAGGAACTGTATTAAAGGGTCACGGCATTAGGAAGGTTGAGACCCACTGCTCTAGAGTCTCTCTAGACTCTAGACTCTAGCCAAACCCAAATCCTCCAACCGTTCTTCCTATGTTTTAGCCTCCAGGCCTTTGATCATCTTAGTTGCCCTTCTCTGCACTTTTTCCAAAGCCTCAACAGCTTTTTTTGTAATCTCACTTCGGTGGTCCAATCCTGCTTCCTTTCCTCCCCCCAGCCCAGTCTCCCACCCGCTGGCATTCTTTGTGGTAGCAGAGCCACAGGATCAGCCCCCCAGATTGGCCTTGGGCTGATGCCATTCAGGGATCGGGTTTTGGGGCATCTACTTTAGGCTGCAACCGGCTCTTCTCCTGCTTTGGCAACGGAGACCCAAACCGAGACAAATCTGAATAGGGAGGAGATTGGACAGCCACTCCAGCAGAGAAGAGATCTGGAGATTTTTTTAAAAAAAATGGGTGGGGGGTGTAATGCTATGAGAAGGGACAGGCTAGTGGGGCCACCATGAACCTGGCTTGAACCCAGGAGGCTCACCCCCTGCCCTGGAAGCGATTCTGAACAACAGGCTGGGATTTTCACCTGGTCAGTTGTTCAACCCTGTCCAACCATGGTCAACCAAGTTGCTTCCCTGGGAGATCATGTTGGTTAAGAACAGAAGGTGCTTTGGGCAGACAACTGTTCAACCTGCCCAGTCCTGGTTTTTCTTTTCCTGACTCTCCCGTTTAAATGGTTTTTTTCGGAATCTTGCTTTATCCCGTCCGTTGGGTGGAGAAGACCCAGCCACGTGGGGGATAGGGTACTTCTGAAGGCCATCAGATACATCTTCTGCGGTTATTTTAAGAGCGGAACCTTCTGGCTATCTCCTAACAGCAGCCCATTTTTGCATTTTCACTGTTGCTGTTATTAGGATTATTCTTGGACAAACGAAGCCATGCGAAGGGAGTGTAGCCGTGTCCATTCTGGGAGAGTCCCTGGTTCTTACGAAATCTACCTCTGAGCTCCCCTGAGTCTTCCAGGCAGAAATTGGGAATAATGCTGATTGGGATGCTACCCCAGCTTTGATGCGAGGAGGATCTTGGGTGGGAAGACCAGGGTTGGGGGGATACCCAGCTACCTGCCTGTCCTGTTGGGGTGAGCTTGGTGGCAACAACCTTCCAGACTGGCATCTGGAAGGAGCCCCCCTCCCCCGGCTCCTTTCCCTGCTCCGCGTCCCCATTAAGTGGCAAGGCATGAAGATCAGCCGCACGGGTGGCCAGGCTCTGTCTAACAGAAGATCAGGCTGACCCTGATTTGCAGGGAGGCCGAGCGGAGAAGGTGGCAGGCGCTTCCTGGAGTGAAAGGGAGAGGCGAGACGGCGGTGCCACGGGTGCCACGGCTGAGGCAGAGCAAAAGCCACAAGGGGAGAGGGCAGGACCAAACAGGCCGGGGCTGGGGAAGGGGGACAAATGGGGTTGGGGTGTAAATAGAATTTTTTTAATTGGCCAAGTGTGATTGGACACACAAGGAATTTGTCTTTGGTGCATACGCTCTCAGTGTACATAAAAAGAAAAGATACATTTGTCAAGAATCATAAGGTACAACACTTAATGATAGTCATAGGGTACAAATAAGCAATCAGGAAACAATATCAATATAAGTGAGAATCCAACCTCTTGTCTGTGCTACCTTCGCTGATTGGGGCCACCACGGAGGAAGAGGAAGAGGCCAAGGGGCATCGCATAAGAAAGGTGCCTTTGCTGCCTAGGGAGGCTTGTGTGCCGGGGGAAGCATGAAGCCAAGGGAAGGGAGGTTGAAGAGGAGGCGTAATTATCCAAGCTGCCCCTCTGTTTTGAATCTGCAAAGATCCATGCTGTTCGCTCCGCTTGCTGGCTCGCATCGTGTTCTCTTAGTTATCTTCCAACATATGGACCGCTTTCCTGCAGAGAGAAAACTCCGAGGGGCATCACGCTATGAATCCCTTTTCAGAAAGACGCTCTCCTCCTCTGTGGATTTGAGTTTATCCCGATAAAAATAATAAATAAATTGGAGGAAGGCCAGGCTCTTGAATGAAATCGGAGTCCGGGGTGGGTAGGCTCAATGCCACCGAGTTCACCCGGCTTGATTTGTGTTGTGGCCACCAATAACTGGATTGTTGACAGCTCTCCATCCCTGACGGTTGCGGGAAAAGGCAAGTGGTTTTAAAGATGGGCAGGGGTGAAATGTGTTTGGAGTGCACCACAAAAAATGTTTTGGGCATCCTCTCCTCCAGCCTCCACCCCCGTGGGTGGATATGACGGGTTAATTTCTAAATCTAGGTTTAGGTTCTAAATTCTAGGTTTGTTCTCTAAACACCTGGTTATGTTAATGCCACTGCTCCCAGGAAAAGAGAGGCCAGAAAAACGGTGACTTAAAAGGAACGGCCTCCGTGCACCGAGAGAAAACAGCGTCTTTTGTTTTCCCTTTGAATTAGTCCGAAATCAATTAATCTGTTTTTAAAAACCTCACACAATGAATCTGCAATGACTTTGCTGATCAGGTGACTTTCCCAATACCGAATACTTCCTACCGACTGCTCCCACCCGTATGCAGGAGAATTTAGAGGTGGGGGGGGGGAAATCCATCCGTTGCGGGACTGCTGTTGTGTTTCATTCTCTTTCATTTCAAACCTTTGATTGAAAGCCATGTTTTCACCTCCTTTGAACAGGTGAGATGGAGGTGCCAGAGTGCTCTTTTCTCTAACCCTTTCTCTTCAGGAACAAAAGCTGTGATTTTTTGGGGGGGGGGGAAGAATTTCTTTCAAAAGCTCCGTTCAGCAATTTTTCATCCCGTACACCTTTCTGCAACTTTCAAAAAAAGAGCCCAAAGCCAGTTGATTCGGCACCTGTTCTCACTGTGGTGGCTTCCCTTAAGGCAAGTGTTTCTTCACCTTGGCCACTTGAAGATGGGTGGACTTCAAAGAAGGTAGCTCCACTCAACTCATCTTCAAGCTGCCACTGTTGAAAAACACTGCAGATGGCTCTGCTTACCAAGTTTTGCTGGCTGGGGAATTCTGGGAGTTGAAGTCCACCTGTCTTCAAGATGCCACGGTTGAGAAATAATTCCTTAAGGAATCTTGGGAAATAAGGGAAGATGATGGGAGATCTCTTTGATCTCCAGTCTTGGCCTCCAGCCCTGACCCTTGCCACCGCTTGACTCTACTGAGATCTTCAGAAGACCTCGTCTATGAGGGATGATGGAATGAGACACGGTTGGCTTCTGGATGAGTTAGTTTCAGAAAATCCCAATGGAGAATCTGTGGGTGAAGGACACTTCATGCTGAATACTGGAGAGGGACCTTCTGCAGATGTGGCAGACTTAATGTGGTGACCCTAACAGCGTGGTGAGGAATTCCATGGGTTCCACATGGTGCTGGTTGAATGGATCCATCCATGGAGGTTTGAGACATACCAGGCCTTTCACAGCCAGCCAAGAAATAAGGAAGTTCTTCATGGTTTGGTCAACTTGACAAGAAGAGAATCTGTAGAGAGCAGCTCTCCCATCTTGTGGGAAGGATCTGAAGATTCATCTGCAAAGCTGTGATGAAGGGTGCTGGTTTCCTTGAGATGTCTGGTGGAGTCTCAGCAGAAACATCAACCTTTTTCTTGGTGTACCATCACTCTCTGGTTTTTCTCGTACCCTCCAAGTCTCTCTTACAGTACTCCACATTCAGGCTGGGAATCAGAGGAGGAATTAGATCTGGGATCTGGAGACCAAACAACAGGAAGGAAGCTAGAAGCACCAGCCGGCTCTTTCTCCAGAGCCCTTTCAGCTTCTGGCTTTGGTGGAGATCCCCCCCCCCTCTTCCAGGCCTTTGTTCTGGCTCCACCTTGGAAAGAAAAATGGGGGGGGGGACAGGGAGACGGATGTTTCTGCCAGAATTGAGGTGAGCATCAAAGCCCTACAACCATCACCTGGGTAGAGAAACTGCCTCATTTCCCTTCAGCCCAGCAGCACAAGGATATTTATTTGTGTGTGGCTTTGTGATTACTGTGTGTTGTGCAAAGGAAGGCAGAGAAAAGGACATGCTTTTGCAAGGAGTCTTCCCAACCTGGGAAACTGAGGCTGATGGCTGTAGAGGGGAAAGGAAGGGAGGGAAGGAAGGAAGGAAGGGTTTAAAGAAAGAATATGAAAGAGGAAGGGAAGGAGGAAAAGGGAGGAAGGGAAGGAGGAAAAGGGAGGGATGAAATGAGAGAGAGAGGGAGGGAGGAAGGAAAGAAGGGAGGGAAGAAATAAGTGATGAAGGAAGGAGAGCATGAAAGAGAGGGAGGAAAGAAGGGAAGGAAGGAGAGAGAAAGATGAAAGAAAGTGTGAAAGAGGATGGAAAGGAGGAAAAAGGAGGAAGGGAAGGAGGATGGGAGGGAAGAAATGAGAGAGGAAGGAAGGAGAGCATGAAAGGGAGGGAGGAAAGAAGGGAAGGAAGGAGAGAGAAAGATGAAAGAAAGTGTGAAAGAGGACGGAAAGGAGGAAAAAGGAGGAAGGGAAGGAGGATGGGAGGGAAGAAATGAGAGAGAGGAAGGAAGGAGAGCATGAAAGAGGGAGGGAGGAAAGAAGGGAAGGAAGGAAGGAAGGAAATGAGAGAAATGAAGGAAAGAGGGAAGGAAAGGAGAGAAGAGAAAGAGGAAGGAAGGAAGGAAGGAAGGAAGGAAGGAAGGAAGGAAGGAAGGAAGGAAGGAAGGAAGGAAGGAAATTGGATTTCTGGGCTCCTTCCGTTCCTCCTTATTTCTAGCCACTCTGGCCCCAGGGCCCGTCCTCTTGTGCATGCAAAGATTCTCCGGAGATTGCCTGGCTAATAAGAGCGTCCCTCGTTCCTGATTTTTCTGCAGAAGAGAGAGGAGGGCTCAGCGCTGCCGTCTCAGTGGGGAAGAGCTCCCCAGGAGGTTTTTTAATACTCTCTTTTTGTGCTATGACTGGGGGGTAATCTATATCTCTCTGTCAGTAATTGCCTCTCCTTATACCTGTCTTTCTTCCCGTAATTGCCCGCGTAGCTCGCAAAGGTTGGGGAGTGAGGCTTTGGGGGTGGGGCTGTCAGCCCCCACCTGGAAACCATAGATTATGGAGGACAGGGAGGAAGAGGTGGGTCGTTCTGTGGGGCTGGGAAGCAAACAGGCCTGTTTGTGGGGGTGGGGAGGGACGGGGGAGGCTGGATCTCGGAGGCGACAGCTGAGCCTCCATTATTGCTGGCAAGCCAAGCCTTCCCCACTCTCTGCTGTTTTCCTGCCTCTGCATGTCTGAACGCAGCTGAAGTGGAACCAGCAGGTCTGTGCCCACTGATGGGGACCAATTGGGGTCTGGATGCAGGAGGGGGCAGGTGGGATAGGGGCAGGGGTGGGTTCTACTCACCTTCACTACCGGTTCGCATCGTGCCCACGCGCGCTCTTCTGCGCAGATCACCTATAATGACGTCCGGGTCAGTGGGCGGAGCCTCCCGCTGGTTTTATTACCGGTTCTTGCAAACCGGTCCGAACCGGGAGCAACCCACCACTGGATAGGGGGAAGGTTTGGCTGGGTGGCCTCTTTAAGGAACATTTTGCATTGCAACTTCGTGCAGTTTGGCTGCACCCACTCCTATCATTTATCGGGACTTATCCTGGTTCTTTGTTCTGTGTTCTCCAAGAAATAACCATCTTTGTTTCCAGAAGAGACCGAGAAAGGGGGTTAGTAGGCTTTCTTGTCTTCTTCAGGTTTAGCTTCCCTCTCCAAGGCCCACAGCAGAAGGATGTGTCTATGTGGGTCTCGTTGTAAGAGAGCGCCATAAAAGGTAACGTTCCATTCTTGGTGACTTCATAGTCAAGTCGTTTCCTTGATAGTTCAGGTACTTGTTGACTTAGAATCATTCGTTTAGCAACATTTGAAACTAAAATGGCACTGAAAAAGGGAACTTATGGATGGTCCTCTCATGACCATTGAAGCATCTTCGTGTTTTTAAATTCAGGTGTTTGGCAACTGGCATGCATTTATGAAGGTTGTATGGTCTTCTGATGGCCACTTGTGAGCTGGCTTCCAACCAGCAAAGTCAAGGATGGAAGCTGGAGATCTTCCCAGTCCTGCAAATCTCATATCTTGTAGGCTTCCAACAAGGAATTCTTAGAGTTGTATCTCTTTCAAATGTGGAAAATAATAGTCTTCCTTGGTGTTGGCTTCCCACTACATTTGAAGGCAGCCCCTGTGGTTTCTAAACCATGTTTTTGATTTAGACTTCGCCATGGTAGCTTAATCCAATCTCCAACTTGGATCCTCTCCAAGATGTGAGGACTTAATTCTCAGACTTCTCCAGAATTCCATTAAAGAAGAGGTCCAGGTTTGAGGGTGCTGGTGGTGGTGGCCCCAGGCCCTGATAGAAAGGGGCACTATATGGACTCAGCCATTGTTCTGTCAGCTTGTTGACAGCAAGATCATCTCCTTCTAGAAAGTTGCCAGGTTGTGATGGTGACTGGTGTTTTCTACCCAACTTGTTGTGTGCGGTGGGTCCAAGGTTGTTGACTATCTTGACCGATGGCATCTCCCAATGCTGTCACCCAGTCGTGACGGAAGTAGTGCTGAAGATGCACTTCTCACGATGGGGAACGTCTCCCCAAGGTCAACAGCACCATCTGAGAAAGCTTTAGGGTGAGTCTTGGGTTCCTTCACCCAGTAGAGGACAGGATAGCCCTTCCCAACAGCCCTCATTTCAAAGCCTGGTTCTCCTGGACCCTCGTTTTGGGGCTCCTCATCCATCTCCCTCTCAAGATGTTCCACCCACCTCCTTGCTGAGAGGCCGTCTGGCCCCAGATTGAAGGCAGCCTTTTATCTCGCGGAGCTCAGAAAGCGCATCTGTTCACAGGCGGCACATCATGTATCACTGGCTTGACACCGCCAAGCGTCAAGTCTCCAGCCCTGCCACATGGGATTCCTTATCCCAACAGCACTTCTGGGTATTTCTGAAGCAGCCCAGAAGATTGGAAAGAGAGTGGGGAATCCTCTCAAGCCCCCTTCTTGTATTTCCTAGGCCCCGTTCTTTTCCATCCCCAAATTTTACACCAAGAGTCTGCCTGGCTACGGAGGCTTTGAAAAACAGAGCTGTTTTTTCATTATTATTTTTGTCGGTGCCACATCAAGCATCTGCCACGTTCATGCCTTGCAGGCTGAAAAATAATAATAATAATAAAAAAAGGAACCCTTGGCCAAAATGGCCTTTGTCCATCTCCGCTAAGCCTCTGATCATAATGACCTACGGTGGAGCGTTTAATAAGGATGGGTAATCAGTTGTTCTACATCTCCCTCCGGAGCCCAAAAACCTGCCTTTCCCAACTAATTAGCAAATAACTCTCCACCAACCAATGGGGCTGGGGGAAATTAGAATCCCAGGGAAGGTGGGGAGGCTAAATGGTGCGGTAATTTATTCCCCCGTGAATAATTTGGCTGGCGTTGCTCAAAACCCTCTGGCCATTCCACGCCCCCCATGCCAGCCTCGGCCTGTTTTCAGCAAATGTCTCTTCTCATCCCTCCCAGCCGCCTTGGGCTGCTCAAGGACCCCCTCCAGGAACCACTCCCGCCTGAGGCAGAGCTGGTTTTCTGAAGCTGGGGAGCTTTGGGCTCCTTCCCTCCCCCCCCCACCGTCCCCACTTCAGAAAGGGGCAACCGAACTCCCAGCCGTTTGAGCGAAATCCATCAGTGGCTTGCAAAGGAGATGGGCCCCTTTTCTCATTCAACCCATCGTCCTGCCCAAGATGGTCCCCTTTTCAAGCCATGCTGTCAATGATGCTCGCCACAAGGGGAACGTTGGTCTTCTCGATGGTGGCCAGTTCAGTTGGTGACCTTTCCTTTTTGCGAAGAGGTGGCTGCGTGGCCCCCTCGCTTTCGTCCAGGTAGGTCTGTGAGGTTCACCAGCATTCGCTCAGGGAGTGTAGAGCAATAGAGTTGGAAGGGTCCTCGGAGGTCTTCTAGTCCAACCCCCTGCTCAAGCAGAAAACCCTACCGTGTTTCCCTGAAAATAAGACCCTGTCTTATATTTTTTTGAACCCCGAAATAAGCGCTTGGCCTTATTTTCAGGGAGGTCTTATTATTTTGAGGCACGTGGAACAAGATGGGGCTTCTCTTGCTGTCTTACCTGATTTCCAGCTCTGCGTTTAAATATTTTCGGGCTTATTTTAGCACATGCGCTCAAAAGCCCGATTGGACTTATTATCAGGGGAGGTCTTATTTTCGGGGAAATGGTATATCAGTAGTGGCGAACCTTTTACTCACCGAGTACCAAACAGGTACGTGCTTTGCTTACGCGCGGCTCAACCTGTGCACTCCAGGTGCAGCCACACCATCTGCACATGCTCACGGCTTTCGTGCAGCTCCCCCATGTGCTGCATGCACCATTGCACCATCTATGCATGCTCACGGCTTATGTGTGTGCAATGCATGCTAGTGAACGCTATCTGTGCATGCAATGTACACGCATGCACAAACGCAAGCACGCACACATGCACAGGAGAGCTCTGAAGACCAGCTGGGTCTCCAGAATTGCCCGTATGCGCACCAGAGGCCTGAACACCAGCTGGGGCAGGTGCGCATGTGCAGCTGCAGATGAATTGGATGACAGCGTGCGTGCCCGGAAAGATGGCTCTGCGTGCCACAGGTTCACCATCACGGGCCTATATCATTTCCGACAAATGGTTGTTCAGTCTCTTCTTGAAACGTTCCACAAGGTCTGGAGTCAAATTGTTGCGTTGGTTAATTGTCCTCACAGTCAAGAAATTCCTCCTTAATTCTAGGTTGCTCCTCTCCTTGATTCGTTTCCATCCGTTACTTCTTGTCCTGCCTTCAGCTGCTCTGTGAATAGGTTGACCCCCCCCTCTTCTTTATGGCAGCCCCTTAGATAGTCCTCAGCCTAGGACCACTATTAGGACCGGAGCTTCCATTGCTAAGCGACACGGGCATTAAATGAGTCATCACGTGACTGTGACTAATTTTCCGACCTTTGGGCCTTGCTTGTTAAGCGAACGCAGCTTCCCCCATTGACTTTGCTTGTCAGAAGCCATCTGGGAAGTCTGCAAATGCATCGGGCGTGAATGTGAGTTGCTCGCGATCATACGACTGCAGGGACGCTGCTACCGTCATAAGGGCAAGGGCCAGTCGTAAGTCACTGTTTCGGCACTGCCGTAACTTCAAACCATCGCTAAAGGATGGTTGTAAATCGAGGATTATCTATACATGTGCTGGAGATGTTGGTAAACAAGGACCCGAGCTGAGTCATACGTCAAGAGGCAGCCTTGGGGGTTAAGCCAGGGGTGAAATCCAGCAGGTTCTGGAGAACCGGCAGCGGAAATTTTGAGCAGTTCAGAGAACCGGCAAATACCACCTCTGGCTGGCCCCAGAGTGGGGAGGGAATGGGGATTTTGCAGTATCCTTCCCCTGCCACTCCCACCAAGCCACATCACGCCCACCACGCCACGCCCACAGAACAGGTAGTAAAAAAAATTTGGATTTCACCACTGGGTTAAGCAGTACTGGAGGCAATGGATTTAAAACCGGGCATCCGTTCTATCATTCAGAAACGGCCCTTCTTGCTTCCTTAAGACCAGGCTGGGAGGCCCCAAACGTCAAGAGGGAACCTTGACATCTGCCCATCAGGAGGGGCAATGCTTCCTTGGCCGGAGGTCTGTTTACGATCCTCCTTTCCTCTGAAGCTTTGGCGAGAGGACAGCCCCAGCAGCGTTCGCTTCACCTTTCCAGTGTGATTGTAAGGATTTGTTTATTTACCAACATGGAGGTTGTGAAGAGCTGGAGACATGCCAGGATGCAGGCAGCCAACCTTGGCACAGAGCCAAGGGCAGCCCTGCCTCCTCAAATCTGCACCGTCTACCGAACTTCCCAGGCGCATCGCCCGGGGCCACGTTGGCCTGTCCATCAGAGACTCCTCCGCCAACAGGCAGGGCGCCAGCAGCGGTCCAAAGCAGCTGGTGACAGATCGGTCTACCATCCCCCACCCACCCTGTCCACCATCAAACCAGGCCAGACCCAAGTTTGAATGGCAGGTGATGCTGGCACTTCTAGAGATGACACCAGATGCAGGAGGGAGGCTGCATTACGCCGTCCACAGCCATTGGCCAATCCTGGGATGGCCAATCTAGGATTTATTTTATTTTATTTTATTTTATTTTATTTTATTTTATTTTATTTTATTTTATTATTTTATTTTATTTTATTTTATTTTATTTTATTTTATTTTATTTTATTATTTTATTTTATTTTATTATTTTATTTTATTTTATTTTATTTTATTTTATTTTATTTTATTTTATTATTTTATTTTATTTTATTTTATTTTATTTATTTTATTTTATTTTATTTTATTTTATATTTGATTTGATTAATTTATTTGATTATTTAATGTTGAGACTTTGGAAAAAAATGCAGAGAAGAGCAACTAAGACAATTAAAAGCCTGGAGACTAAAACATATGAAGAATGGTTGCAGGATTTGGGGAATCTAAAGAAAAGAAGGACTAGGAGTGATATGACAGCAGTCTTCCAATGTCTCAGGAGCTGCCCCAAAGAAGAGGGAGTCAAGCTATTCTCCAAAGCACCAGAGGGCAGGACAAGAAGCGATGGATGGAAACTAACCAAGGAGAGAAGCAAACCTGGAAGTAAGGAGAAATTTCCTGGCAGTGAGAACAATTAACCAGTGGAACAGCTTGCCACCAGAAATTGTGGATGCTCCAACACTGGAGGTTTTTAAGAAGAGCTGCTGCTGGCTGGGGGATTCTGGGAGTTGAAGTCCACTCATCTTCAAGCTTCCAAGGTTGAGAAACACTGCTCTAAGAGGTAGTCCTTGATTTACAACAGCTCTGACTGTTGGGAGTTTACAGCAGTGCTGAAAAAAGGGACTTACGACCATGTTTCAGAGTTACAACCATTGCAGCATCCCCAGGGTCACATGGTCAAAACTCAAACCCTTTGGCAACTGGCACATACTTACGACGGGGACCTTCTGACAAGCCAAGTCAACGGGGAAGCCAGATTCACTTAACAACCGTGGCAAGGAAGGTCGTAAAATTGAAACGTAGAACGGAATGGCGATTGGAGCCCAAAGGGCAGCGAGTGAGGGGCTTTCAGCTCAAACTCCTGGCTGTGCCCACTTCAGAGCCCAGGCACGGCTGCCTGTCTTGAGCGTTGGCCAGACGGGGGAGGGGGGGAGGTCAGCCCACCCCGATGTAACCCTTGAACTCTGCCATTTCTGTCTGTCGTCTTTGGTCGTCTTTCCGAGACCTTTGCTGGAGAATTTTATCTCCCCCTCTGGCGATTCCCACGCACGGTAATAGGATGTGGCTTGCATGCGTTTCAGATCTGGGGAGAGGGGAGGAAAATTCCCCCTGTTAATGCAATTTAGGATTTTGGTGGCTTCTTTGGCTGCCGCCACACACGGCTGGCTCCTATTTAACTGGTTGTCCACTAAGACTCCAAGACCCCTTTTTGCAAAATGTTGCAAGACCAAAGGATTGAGAAGGGCCTGTCTCTCCAGCTCAGAGCCTCTCCCTGCAAAGCTTTGAAGTCAGGATTGAAATCTCGGGAGATCCACTAGGACCATCCCGGGGTGTCCAACTGCCTTAGGCACAGAAGGAGTCGGATCATTCCCTCCCACTCTCCCAGTTCACACGGTGGGTAGAGTTTTGCCTGGATGCCCCTCCAGGCAGGGTGGCATCTAATCTATCGGTCCTTCTTAAAAGTTCTCCTGGATTTTATTTTATTTTTATTTTTTTTTAAGGGATGAGAAGAGACAGAAGGGAAAATGGGGTGGGGGAACGGAAGAGCCGAAGAAGCTTCTTGGATGAGAAGCGAAACGTCTTCAAAGAAAAACAAGAAAGTCGAGTTGCCTCTCGAAAAAGCACTTTTGGGACAAGCTTCTTGGATGAGAAACAAAACGTTGGCGAGGGGGGAAAAATCAAGAGAGTCCAGTTGCCTTAGAAAACAGCTCAAAACATACCTAGAGACCAGGCAGCCCTACAATGTAGGGCAGACTAAGAAACCAACATAATTTCGGCCAGGGCTGTTTTTATGGTAAAGAACCAAGTTTGGCAAGTCTGGCGCCCCCTCCCTCCCTCTTTGTCTGGGGCAGGGAGGGGCATGTCCAAAGAGGGGGTTGTTCGTGTTACAGGTAGTCTTTGACTTACGACAGTTCATTTAGTGACCAAAGTTACAACAGCGACCATTTTTTATACGACCATTACGGCATCCCCATGATCATATGATTGACATTCAGACAACGGATGGTTGTGGCATCCTGGGGGTCACGGGATACCCTTGACAAGAAAAGTCAACGGGGGGAAGACAGGTTCGCTTAACAACCGCGTTACTAACTGAACAGCTGCAGTGATTCGCTTAACGACTGTGGCAAGGGAGGTCGTAAAAGGGGGCAAAGCTCAGTTAACAAATGTTTCGCTTAGCGACGGAAACATTGGGCTCAGTTGTAAGTTGAGAACTAAGTGTAGTTGTTTGGCTCAAGACTGCCTTACCCGATAGCTGTGGGTCTTCCTCCTGTCCTCCAAGGCCATTCCCTCTCCCTCTTCCCCCCACTCCCCAACCCACACTCCGAGGCCTCCCCTTTAGGTCTGGTGGAGCCACTGAGCAGACGGTGTTCAGGGCCCCCCGTGGGCAGAAGCAAGACTCTGTGTGGCAGCCCAGCCCATGCGCCCCTGCCTGCTTTGGGGTGGAGGGCAACTTCCCAAGTAAACAGGCAGTCTTGCGCGGAGGAAGAAAGAGAGCAGGAGGGGTGGGGTGGGGGGTGAAGGGGGAGGAGATGTCAGCTTTGGTGGTTCCTGGCTGCGAGCATCATGGATTCTGACACATTCCACCCAGCGAGGCAGAAGCCAGTAACAAGCTCCCCTCTGGGGCTTTGCTCATCCACTTACCTGGCTTCCTGAAGCCTCCCCAGGGTGCCCGCGTGCCGTGTCGTCGTTACAGCAGCTGACGAGGGACGGGGGGGGCGGGCGGGCAGAGAAGCCGCCGCGGTGTGGCAGGAAGCAGCTGCGGAGGGCTGCTGAGTGAGCAGCCTTAAGCAGGCGTGATGGATGTGCCAGCCCCTCCCACCGCCAGGGAAGGAGCTGGAACAGGCAGGGAGGGTCAGGGGAAAGGGCAGAGGAAGGGGAAGGGTCCCCCCGACTGGAGGAGGAGAAGGGGTGTCTGTGTTGGGGCCAGAACGGGTGTCTTGCTGGAGCAGGGAGGGCTTCATTGAACGTTGGGGTTGGGGATCATATGTCAAGGTAAAACCTCCCGGTGCCGAAAACCGTTTAGACCTGTGACTCTCCTTGCAAATCAGCCCTCCGGGAATTGCAGCCCAGCTGGCTGAAAATTCAACTGCAGGGGCTCTACTGGATTTCTGCCCCTGCCCTCCCCCTCCCCAAGTGTGGTGGTCTCCTCATCCTGGCATTTCTCGGCTATCTTGTTTCCCTCCTCCGGTGCCAGGGGAACTTCGGCTGCTGCCCCTCGAATTCTGCAGGTCTTAAAATGATCGTGTGTATCTATCTGCCCCGGTTGATGGCTCTGTCGCTCAAAACGTGCTGCTTTCGTTTTAAAGCCAACAAAATTAAAGGGGCTTTGAGGATGGAAGGGAGCAGATGGGATGGTTAAATGAAAAAAAAAAATATTGGAAAAACTTTTAAGGAACACAAATGTTTGCTACTCCTTTTGCAGAAGGTATAAGAAATTGGGGGGGGGAGTTTTCCCCAAATACCTAAACCTAAACCCGGGAAATTCTGTGTTTGTATCCCAGGTCGAAGTGGGTCACCCACCCACCAACATTTGCAAAGAAAGCTAGTTTTTCTCTCTCTCTTTCCCCTTCCTCGTTCTTTCGTTTTGGCGGCGATTCTTCCTACAAGAGAATAGATGTGAATGTCTGGACAGGATATAGGTAGTCCTCGACTTCATGACTGCAATTGACCCCAAAATTTATGTTGTTTAGTGAGACATTTGTTAAGTGAGCTTTGCCCCATTTTACGACCTTTCTTGCCTCAGTCGTTAAGTGAATCATCGCAGTTGATAAGTTAGTAGCCCGGTTGTGAAGTGAATCTGGCCTCCCCATTGACTTTGGTCCTCAGAAGGTCACAGCTCACATGACCTCGGGACACAGCAACGGTCATAAGTATGAATCAGTTGCTAAGCATCTGGATTTGCATCCCCTGAGCCTGGGGATGCTGCAAAGGTTGTAACTTTTAGTCATAAGTCCCTTTTTTCGGGGCCGTTGTAACTTGGAACAGTCGTGAAATGAACTGTTGTAACTCGAGGACTATCTGTACAGCCAGAATGTGGGAAGCTCTCATCGGTCCATCTCTTTTCTTCCCAATTCAGTTGAATTTTGCAACTCCCTCCCAATTTCTACAGTTCTTTTCTCTTTAAAGGTGGAGCTTCTGTGGGGCCGGGTTCCTGTTTAGGAAGGCCTGGGAGAGACGCCGGGTCCAGGAAAAGTGGGAGACCCTCGAGCTTCTTCAGAAAACGTAGCAGCTGCACGCCCCCCTCCCCCAGCCCCCTCCTCAGCTTTCATCTCGCCCCTCCTTCTCCCTTCCAGATCTACCCGGCCTCCATCCATCAACGCGGAGCTCTTGTTCCAGCCGCAAATGAGATTCCCACCAAGCTGAGCTCAGCATTCAGAGGATGGGACCCTCCCAGCTTTGGGGGATGATGTGAAGGGCTGGAGATGGTGACCTCCTCGTCCCATCCCCCACCCCCACCCCGGGAGGCTCCATCAGGTCTTCGGGTGCCCCTTGAGCCCTTCCACCAGGGGGGAAAAGCCTAGGCAGGTAGGCTCCCTTCCCGTTTGGGCTGCCGGGAGGAAACGGGGTCTTGGCATCTCTGGGAGGCCTCTCCTTTTGAAAGCAGCCGAAACAAAGGCGAGGAGGGTCGGCGGGTGGCTGGCATATTAATGCACCGACTCCCCCTCCCCACCCCTGCCTTCTCCTCCCTCTGGAAAAGGCCTTTGCCGAGAGAAGCAGCCGTTGATTAAAAGTGGACTGACAAGCAGCAGCCGAGCTGTTCTTGGAGACAGAGGGGAAGGAAGGATGGACTCGGTCCCACCATGGCCTCTCGAGTCCCTGAGCCTTTCACCAATCACGGCCAAGGAAGAGCAGAGCAAAGACCTGGCCCTAAGAGGTGGGGAGGGGAGGGGGGTCTTCAGGTTGCATCCGTTGCCTGCAGGGGAGAGGGCAGGGCTGGGAAGGCGCCCTTGAGGTTGCAGCCCACCCATTGGAAGGGGGGGCTTCTCCAAACAGCCTCCTTTGGGTATCTGGGAGGGGGAAAGGGGTCTCTGGGGCCTGCCTTTTCATGCATCCATCAGATTGGGCAAGGTCTGTGGAATTGGCAAGCCGCAAAGCTCCCACCCCCACATCTGTCCTGTCAGTTGAACACAAGGGTGAGATTGTGGATGAGCTGCAGAGAAATTGGCAGATATTGGGGGGGAGGCGTTGGGATCTTATCCGAAGGGGGCTGGCTGTCCGGGAGCTAAAGAAGAGGGGAGGGGTTTCCTGAAGCCCCTCCTCTCTCCTTGGTCAAGATGTCTTCATTTTATCTATCCATCCATCTAGCTAGCTGTCTAGCTATCATCTGTCTGTCTGTATCTATCTGTCTATCTATCTAACCATCCATCCATCCATCCATCCATCCAAAGTGGCCATCTGTCATATCACATGATAACTCTGGGTGGCTTTACAACGTTAAAAAAAAAAATCAAAACTATATAAATAAAATACTACGATCGTCTAAAAACCCAAAATACAATAGCTCAAAAATGGAGAGGGAGGGAGGAAGATGAGTAGGGGGTGGGAGTGGGATATGATATTAATTTATCAGCCACTCCCCGCCCCCAACAAGCAGCCCATTCCTTACATCCCTCCATCTTTACCATAAGATCCACCTTCCTGGCTGAGTCAAAATCTTTTGAGCACTGTTGGCCCCAGACCGCCCCATGGATCAGCGACAGATCCAGTGGAGAGGGCAATGGGGTCCTCCCCACTGAGAAATTTGAGAAATTCTTTATTTTTGGGAATTGCTTTGTCCTGCCCATGGAAAGAAATGTGCCTTTGAACCCAAGGCAAGGGGTTGCTTTCCAACTGATCCTACTTTAAAATGCTTCCTGTTTCTGCCTGCCTGCTGGGGTCTCTCTCTCTCTCTCTCTCCCCCAGACCCAGTTTGTAGCCTGTTTCTCCTAGGAGAGCCATATTTAGAGGGCATTTTGGGGGCTCTTTTTCCATGCAGGAGGAGGTTGGGTAAAAAGGGCACTTGCTTGGCGTGTGTGCAAGATTTTCCAGGTGTGGCCTTCAAGCAGGGCTGGGCAAGACACTAGTTTACACCGTCAACAGGAGCTGCAGTCCTAGATGCCCTCCAGATACTTTGAACCAGGGGTGAAATCCAGCAGGTTCTGACAGGTTCTGGAGAACTGGTAGCGGAAATTTTGAGCAGTTCAGAGAACCGGCAAATACCACCTCTGGCTGGCCCCAGAGTGGGGTGGGCATGGAGATTTTGCAATATCTTTCTCCCAGGAGTGGGGTGGGAATGGAGATTTTGCAATATCCTTCCCCTGCCATGCCCACCAAGCCACGCCCACAGAACTTATAGTAAAAAAAAATTGGATTTCACCACTGCTTTGAACTGTCCCTCCCAGCAAGATGTGGTGGGTGGTGGGAGACAGGGGGAAACAGCCCTGGAAGCTTTCCTTGGTGGAAGGGTGAAGGCAACCTTTGCGTGCAGCCTCCAACCTTCTGTGGTGGCCCCAGAGCATCAACAAGAGTCCTGTCTGCCTTCTTGTTTTTGGTTTCCTTCATGTGAGGTGCGTGTTGTAAATCAGGACCCTCGTTTGTGGAGTTTTTCACGTCGTACGTTCCCCACAGATGTCCGTCTCTTCTTCCACCAAAATGAAAAAGGGGGATTTTTTTAAGAGCAGAACCGGGTTGGAGCCTGGAAGGCCCAACGAGGCTCCTCCTGGCACCTGGTGGCCCCCGTCTCCGTCCGTCCCACCTCACAGGACTGTCGTCAGCTTTACCAGAGGCAGATGTGGAGCCGAATCCTCCATGCTGGGTTTCTCCTCCTCGTAGCTGCCTTTGGGACTCAGGAGACGAGCCTTATTTAGTAACATTACGAATTCCTGAGCGTCTGTGGTCGGATGGCTGCATATTTTTCTTTCTTTCTTTTTTTTTTCTTTTTCTTTTTTTAAAAAAAGGAGAACAAAAAGCTGCACTTTTATTATTTTGACAAGGTCTCTGGCTTGCCTGTCTGGTTTAGCAGCTTGCTGCTTGGAGAAATCTAACCACAGGAAGTTAGATTTGGGGGCAGGCAGTGGGAAAGAGGGGGTGGGGAGGAAGTATACACAAAACCTGGCAAAATCGGAGGCCCCGACTCCTTTTGTTCAGCCCACCCCACTCCGGAGTAGGAGGAAATTCAGGCTGGCTGGGGGTGGCCGAGGGTGGGGATGGCAGAGTTGGGCTTTCTGGTGGTGAAGTCAGAGGTCACCGTGGCTGTTGGAAGGTCTGAAGGACTTGGCCGGGCAAGGTAAGAAGGAAGAAGGGCTTGGGGGGGGGTCCCTGCAGACGTGACCCTTCGGGGTTCCAGGCAGGGATTCTCGGGCTCCTGGATCAGGAGGGGACATTTCTCTCCCCCCCTCCCTCCAGATCCTGGATTGTGCCAGGGAGCAGCCAAGGGGGCTTAGCTTGGAGAGTCTCAATCATCCAAGGCGCTTCTCCAAAAGGCAACTGGACGTCCTTGGGGAAGGGCTTCCCCCTTGGAAAACGTTTCACTTGTATCTTTCAATTTATATTGTTTTCATTTGTTTCCTAGTACGATTTGATAGCTTATTAGTAACCTTGACTATCACTAAGTGTTGCGTCTTTTTATTCTTGATGAATGTATTTTATTCTCCTTATGTGCACTGAGAGCATCTGCACCAAGGACAAATTCCTTGTGTGTCCAATCACACTTGGTCAATAACGAATATTCTATTCTATTCTATTCTATTCTATTCTATTCTATTCTATTCTATTCTATTCTATTCTATTCTATTCTATTCTATTCTATTCTATTCTACTCTACTCTACTCTACTCTACTCTACTCTACTCTGTTTTCTCTTCTCTTCTCTTCTCTTCTCTTCTCTTTATTCTATTACTCTACTCTACTCTACTCTACTCTACTCTACTCTATTCTGTTTTCTCTTCTCTTCTCTTCTCTTCTCTTCTCTTCTCTTCTCTTCTCTTCTCTTCTCTTCTCTTTATTTTATTCCTCTACTCTACTCTACTCTACTCTACTCTACTCTACTCTACTCTTCTATTCTATTCTATTCTATTCTATTCTATTCTATTCTATTCTATTCTATTCTATTCTATTCCATTCCATTCCATTCCATTCCATTTTATTCCAGTCCATTCCATTCCATTCCATTCTATTCTTCTGCGTTCTCCTATCCTATCCTATCCTATCCTATCCTATCCTATCCTATCCTATCCTACCCTACCCTACCCTTCCCTTCCCTTCCCTTCCCTTCCCTTCCCTTCCCTTCTCTACTCTACTCTACTCTACTTTACTCTACCCCACCCTACCCTACCCTACCCTACCCTACCCTACCCTATCCTATTCTCATCCAAGAACTTCAGAACTGAGCACCATAACGGAGCCCCACCTTTCCAAACACAGTTTTTGCCCCATTTTAGGACCTTTTTTTGGCCAGTCATGAAGCGAATCACTGCAGTTCTTGCTCTTCCTTGTTACTTTCTAAAATGGCCTTTGTGAGAATAGGGAGGGCATTCCTCCGGTGTCTTCAGTGCCATGCCAGAGAAGGGAAAGACGCAAGCAGGGAGGTTGTACACTGTGGGGAAGCGATCGTTGTGTTCCTTTGGGAAAATCTGCTTTTTGGTTAATCGCGGGCATCTATTTGTGGAGCCAGCATCTGGGTTTTCATTCTTCCTGCCACACACTCACCCCACCATCCTCTGATTAATTGGTTGAACGGAGCTCTCAGCTCCGGCAGAAAGGAAAACGGAGAAGGAAGGAAGAGCAGGGAATACCTGCCTGCCACAGGGTCAATATATCTGCACATTTTTAGAATAAGACCCTGGGCTTGAGCTGAGTATGACTGGCATGCTAAGAGGCATATTGTGATGAGCGTCTCTTGGGCCACCATCAGTGAAGCTGTAGGTCAGCGTTTCTCCACTTCAAGAGCTGTAGACTTCAATTCCCAGAATTCCCCAGCCAGCCAAAGCCAGGTATCCCAGGCTCTCTTCCTCCAAGCCTCTCCATGCCCACAACACCATTATTCCTTTCCGTTCCTGCCTTCTCTGGCAACCGTACAAGTCAAACTGCTTGAAATGGAGAGCGTCAGAAATTTTAAAACCTTCATCTATTATTAAGCGTGACAGCAAAGCCTACCTTGGCATGTTTCGCGTAGCAACTGTTTCCAAGACATCCTGATCTGAACATCTGACATTCCCAAGGGTTTGGCGCGCCCCCCCACCTTATTTCTGGGGGAGGGGGAGGAGTGATGGAGGTGTGCAGAGGCCGGGGATGCCATTGCCCTGCCAGTTAGAGGGACAACCTTGCAAAGTTGGGTCTTCTCCAGAACCTCATTGCCATCATCTAACATCTGGGTTTGCACTTAAGTCGAAGAGCTGGGGGACCAATCCTTTTGCCGGTGTGGATCATCCACTATCTAGGCTGAAACCTGGTCATCTGTGGCTTATTCAAGATAGTCTGGTTGAGCAAACCCGGTTAATGATCCAATTAGGATCAAAGGGAGCTCTTTGGGATTCAGATCCAGAGGAATAAATTCGAAAGGGATGTTGAAAATCTCCCTCACACAACTAGGATTTTTTTTACTGGGGTCACCTGATGTTTTGGGTTCCTTCCTGGGGGGGGGGCATCCATGCCAGGTGTTTCCTTTACCTTAGGTAAAAATTTGGGATGGTTTCCAAACCTTTTAGCTTGCTGCTGTTTCATATTATGCTGGCGTTGCATCTTTGGTGTTGAAATGATCTTTAGGCTGCGGCTGGTTTGGAAAGCTTTGAAGAAGGAGCAGCATCTGGCAGGATAAATTCAGAAATGTGTTTCAGGGGTGTGAGCTTTATAGTTCCTTATGCCGGGGACTTGTCTCTTGGGTGGGTGGGGGGGCTTTATGAAAAGGGGTACCGGAGTATAAGCAAAATGCCTGGCCCTGCAAACATTTGGAGTTAAATTAAATCCCATCTGGGCTTTTAGGTGAGAAGATATGGAATACTTTTTGTCATTGTTATCATAGTGATTGTCAGTGCTGGAAAGGAAGGAAGAAAGGGAAGGGAAGGGAAGGGAAGGAAAGGAGAAAGGAAAGGAAAGGAAAGGAAAGAAGGAAAGGAAAGGAAAGGAAAGGAAAGGAAAGGAAAGGAAAGGAAAGGAGGAAGGAAAGGAAAGGGGAAAGGAAAGAAGAAAGGAAGTGGAAGGGAAGGAAGGAAGGGGGAAGAAGGAAGGGGAAGAGGAAGGAAAGAAAGGGAGAGGGAGAAGAAGGAAGGAAGGAAGGAAGGAAGGAAGGAAGGAAGGAAGGAAGGAAGGAAGGAAGGAAGGAAGGAAGGAGCAATCTATTTTCAGCCTCCAGAATTTCCCAACCAAATGAACCTTCAGCCATCTGCATCCAGATGTTTCTTTGGAGAAGCCAAAGTTGATAGCTTGAGGGCCACGTTTTCCAACTCGGCCTTCTCCAACTTGGTTCTCGCCCAACAGACCTGGCCAGCATGGGAAAACGGTGGCGGTCCAGGGGTCCACCTCCTTCAGAAGGTGGCTTTTTGCCCAGAGGGGCCTGTTGCTGTTCCTTTCACCCAGGTGTAAGAACATCGGCTTGCCTGGAGGGTCTGGAGGAAGATGCCAGGCGGAATTCCAATTGCCATCCCTAATGCAATCGTCCCCTCCCTCCTCGGGGGCTTCCATGCCCTTGGCATTCGTCCTCCTTGACCTCCACCTTTGACCCCTTTCTCCTTGGAGAAGCTGGCGTTGCCCGCTGGGGGCCCTGGGGGAAAGACCTGATGGTGGAGGAGGAGGAAAGAGGAGGGATGGTAGGCCAGGCCGGCTTCTTAGCCAGCTCAGATGGAGCTTCTCTCTCCCCTCGCCTCTTCCTAGAAGGGCGAAATCTCAGTGCCACTTAACACAGGGAGTCCTCGACTTACAACAGTCCGTTTAGTGACCGTTCCCAGTTAACAACGGCACTGAAAAATATGACTTAGAACCGTTTTCCACACGACCATTGCAGTATCTCCAGTGATCACGTGATCAAAATCCAGATACTGGGCAGCCGGTTCACTACTTATGACCGTTGCTATGTCCCAAGGTCACGTGATCCCCTTTTGCGACCTTCTGGCCAGCAAAGTCGATGGGAGAGCCAGATTCACTTAACAACCGGGTTACTCACTTATCAACGGCAGCCATTCACGTAACAACCGAGGCAAGGCCAAATGGGGCAAAACTCACTTAAGGAATGTCTCACTTAACAGCAGAAATGTGGGGCTCCATCGGAAGTCGAGGATGGCCTGTGAATAGTTCTGATGCGGAAGGGAGAACTGGAGCCCTCTTCCCCACCCAGGGTCTTCTCCAAGAACTAGGTGGCCCTTTTCTCCTTCAGGATAGGCCCCCTCTCTCGCATTGCCCTTTCCGTTCTCCTTCCTGTGTCCCATTTTCCTGCCTGCCACCCTCTGGGCCTTTGCGAAGCTTCTTCTGCAGCGGGGCCCCTGCCCAGGGCCCCGTCCCTATGGGAAGCAGCAGCCGCCATTCCCATTGAGCGTGGCTCCATTGAACCGCCTTCCTTCTCCAAAGAGGTGGTGGGGATGGAGGCCATTCTTCTCCTCTCCCTTCCTTCCCTTCCTGAACGCCTCCTCCTCGGAGGAGGAGGAGCAGGAGCCTGGCAGGAGATGCAGGAGGCTCAGCTGGCATTGCGCTGCTGCATCGTTCAAGGGAGCGCCGAAGCATTACACTTCATTACTGGCTGTCTGCTCCTCTCAGGGAGACGAAAGTCCTTCTGGCAGCAGCCTCGCGGCTGGATCGGTCTCTGGCAAGCCAGCTGCCTGCCGTTGAGAGCTCAGGCTCCCAAACGTGCCAGCCTGGAGCTGGAAGTGATCCTGCCAAGACACCAAGAAGAGGAATATGGGCAGGAGGGAACCCCCAGAAAGACTGAGGGGCTTCATCTGGTGGCGTGTTGGATCCAATGGGCTGAGGAAGTGCCCTTCTGGTCCCCCTGGCTTTTGGCCGTGGTCTTGCCCAACAGTCTTCTATTAGAGTTAGAAGGGACCTTGGAGGTCTTCTAGGCCAGGCTTCTCCAACCTTGGCAACTTTAAGACTAGTGGACTTCAACTCCCAGAATTCCTCAGCCAGCTTTGCTTTGCTGTCTGAGGAATTCTGGGAATTGAAGTCCACCAGTCTTAAAGTTGCCATGATTGGAGAACCTTGTTCTAGGCCAACCTAGGCTCAAGCAGGAAACCCTACACCATTTCAGACAGATGACTGTCCCGTCTTTTCTTAAAAACCTCCAGTGATGGAGAACCTACAACTTCTGAAGGGAAGCTGTCTTAGACTTGAGGGTCTTCTAGGTTGACTGCCTCTAGAAGAATCTTTCCTTCGCCCCAGGCAAATGTCATGGGCTTATGAAGCCAGAAGAAGGTCCATGAAGTGATTGAAGGAACCCTCAAGGTACAGAAATTATTTACAGCATGTTGGCAAGGAGTTCCTCTAAGCGGGCATGTTTTTTGGGTGTTCATCCCTGTGACTCATGCAGAGATTCTGTTTGTAGAACACCTTCCCGATCAGGTGAGGTCAACTCTTCAGATGCCTTCACCAACAGCCCCGTGGCAGCAGGAAAGAAGTGGTTTCACAGATGCCTCACACTAAGGACTAACGAAGCTTAGTCTTTCCAAAATCAACCAAGGTTGAGTAGATGCTGCTACCTCCTTTGGCAAGCTTCTTCAGTCCCGGCTCAGGCATTTTGGGACTTGCCATCTTGGGACATCTGGACCCTTACAGGAGTCTCCAAACTTGGGGATCTTAAGATTTGTGAACTTCAACTCCCAAAATTTCTCAGCCAGCTGAGGAATTCTAGGAGTTGAAGTCCACAAGTCTTGAAGTTGCCAGGTTTGGAGGCCCCTGCTTTACAAGATAGCCTGAACATGTAACTTTCTGGCCTGTGACTTGGAGATATGTGAAACGAACAATCTGGACAGCAGAGTATTTTGACCCAGATCTCCTCCCCGAACTAAAATCCAGACTTTTCTCTAATTTTACACTAAAGAGGAGAGGGGATCTCAGATCTGAGGAGCAGAAAAATCCAAAGCTATTGATGCTCAGCTTTGGCGTAAGCCACAGACCTCCCAAATCGCTCCTGGAATTCAGCTCCCTGGGCAGCCTTCCCTTTGAAACAAGTTTCCAGCTCTCAAGGTGCGGCAGTCAGCTGTCCTCAGGGCCGGAGGCGGTTTTGAGTCCATCCTGGCTGGGACCCTGGGGAGGAAAGCAAATTCTGCAAAGCCGAAAAGGAACCACGCCCGTCGGAACAGCTTTTGCAAACCTTGGAATGTTATTTTAACAGATTCCTTTTTTTATCCTTTAAGGGAAAAGAAAACAGGCTCTATTCAAACCGTGCAGGCAAAGAAGGAGAAGAAAGTAAAAACATGCTTCTTTAAAGGCTGTTGGAGACGTGGTCTTGTCCCCGAACAGTTGTTCTTCCGTTGGCACAAGAGGTGGAAATAGTTCCTGGTGGTTGGAGATTGTGTGTGTGTGTGAGAGAGAGAGAGAGAGAGTGAGTGAAGTGTGCATGACAGCTTTGCAACGGATTAAATGGTCTGGAATGCAGATCCATCTCCCAGATGAAGGGTGGGCTGCCTTTGCCCACAGATGTTTCTCAGGGCCGCCCCCCTCCCTCCTCACCTGAAAAAGACACCCCCCACACCCCAAGAGAGGAGCTTAAGAAAGGAACGAGGCCATAGACCAGCTTTTCAGTGGCTGGGAGGCTGTGCATCCTCTCTCTCCACTCTGCTTTCGTGTATTCACGAAAGAGCCACAAGGCAGTTTTGATTCCCAAATCCAAGGCCGAGAGCACGCCCAGGGATCCCTTCACGGATCTACAGCCCATCTGGCTAGCCAGGAGATGGTCCATGTGAAGTTCTGTGGAGCAGGAAAACAACCTGGGGAGGGGTCTCTTCGCTCTTAGAACAAGGCTTTTTCTTCTTCTTCAAGGAAAAACAGAGCAGCCGGTTGTGTGATTGGTCTCTGCCGCCAGCTGCAAGGAGCACCAGTTGGCTAGCACATCTGCTGTTTGGCTAGTAGATCCCTGACCTGTTAGCCTGTTTTCACACTTGGTCCCAGAGGCAGTTGATTCTCCAACCTTTTTTCCTAGTGTTTTTTTTAGTGAGGAGGCGAGCAAAGAGACTTACAGATAGCTCTCAAGCTAGGAGCTTGGGAATGACCGTCATAATTAAATTGTGTTGGTCATAAATGGGGTCGCACCTGATTTTACGTCCTTTTTGGTGGCAGTTTGTTGAGTGAATGCTGTAGTCATTAAGCGAATCCACGGATCCCTATGGACTGGGTTTTGCTGGAAACCAGAAGTAAACATGGTTTTCGGGGGAAACTGTAGTAAGTTGCAGTAATAGTTGTGGGCTCAAAATACAACCACGTGACCAGGGGATAAACGTCGGAACTTCAAAACTGGGTTGTAAGTAGCTTTGGGGGGCTCCATCATAACTTCGAACGATTGCTAAGGACCTGTACTTATTTGTGGCATAGATTCCTGTCCTGTCACTGAGATATCTCTCTGTGCCCCACCCCAAGCTAGTTCAGCCATTTTTTCCCCTTTTTAATTTGATTTTTGTTTCAAGCGGATGGATAAATGCATGAGAATATATCAGATTCCTCCTTGGAAGGAAATGTGAGTACTTTAAAGCTGGATTCAGCAGCGTACGGTATAATATATTGGCAGCAGAAGTGGCAGAATAAAAGGAAAAGGGCAGGAATCTTTGTGGTGTGACTTGTGCTTCAAGCATATCGCTTTTTGGCATGCTGAGGAGTCCCACGGGGGTTCCCACCGAGTGTACAGGTAGAAGAGAATTCAGTTTCGTTGCAAATGCTGAAACAAAATGCATCATACCATTGAAAACGCCATCCCATTGGTTGAGGTTAAGCCATCGGTGGATGTTCCCAGGGGTGCAACCTGAGGACAGGTGCTCCTGGGTGGTCAAGGGAGACATGGCGGGGAGGCCCAGGGACAGGAGGTGGGCAAAGACCACATTTATTTGGGTAATGTTAATAACCCTGGCAGGAACGGCAGGCGTAAATCAGAGCCTGTCCAGAAACAGGGATTGGCGAAGAAAAGGAAGTGAATGGCAGTGTAAAATCCAGCCAGGCTGGAGCGAAGGAACCCCCCAGGCCACACGAAGCCCCCTCCTCTGTATTTCATCTCTCTCCTTCCTTCCCCTTCCTTTCCTTTTTGATCATAAGCGTTCTTCTTTTCTTTCTTCCTTGGAAGCCTGGGGGTATTCTCCCGAGGAAAGAAGCATCTTGCTCGACATCATAATTCATCAGTCATAAGAGGCAGCAGGACAGGATGTTTGAATGATGAGGTGCGGAAAGTGTTCGGCAAGAACCCCCCAACCCCCAACCCCAGAACCTGCCCTTGGTGATCCAGCCTTTGCAGCAGGCAGAGAATCCGGACTTTCCAGCAGCAGGAATCCTTGGGGGAAATGGGGACCCCCGCTCGGGGGAGGGGGGGATAGAAAATCTCCCCTGCCCTTCTTGCAAAAAAGCCTTTGTCTAATCTAGGTTTCCCTCTCCCCGGTTGCAAACAGGGTTTGCAATTCTCTAACGTGGCTGTGTCAGGATTCCCGTGTTTGTGTGTGTGTCCCCATAAGAAAACCAGGTTCTGTTTGTGCGATTCGGCTCGCCAAGCCCCCATCGCAGCCGCGCCAGTAAAAGGCCATTCCCGAACCTCTTTAACGGCCTCAGATGGGGAGGGGGGAGCGCTGGGATCATCTGCATGAGAGAGAAAAGCAGGTGGTGCTGCTTCCTCTCTGGAAGGTCTCGCTGGCATTTGCCATATCAGGTGGGGGGCGGGGCAGAAAAGCCCCTTCCTATCTTGCCAGCCCTGCTCTGATCCTGCCTGGAGGAGAAGGCAAGTTCCCAGTGACCGACTCAGAGCCTCGTCCCCTGCCCTAAGGAGCTGGACCACAAAAAAAGCCTCCCGTGGCAGTTTGTCCGTGGTAGTGGTGAAACCCAATTTTTTTTACTACCGGTTCTGTGGGCATGCCTTGGTGGGTGTGGCAGGGGAAGGATACTGTAAAAATCTCCATTTCCTCCCCACTCCTGGGGAAAGGATATTGCAAAATCCCCATTCCCACCCCACTCTGGGGCCAGCCAGAGGTGGCATTTGCTGGTTCTCCAAACTACCGCTACCGGTTCTCCGAACTGCTTCAAATTTCCACTACTGGTTCTCCAGAACCTGCTGGATTTCACCCTTGGTCCATGGGAACTTAACCCCAGAGGAGGATGAATTAAACAGATACTTCAAAGCAGCTAAAGTCCAGACACAACGGATGGAAACTCATCAAGGAAGGGATCAACCTAGAACTAAGGAGGAATTTCCTGACAGCGAGAACAATTGATCAGTGGAAGGAGTTGCCTTCAGAAGCTGTGGGTGCTCCAACACTGGAGCTTTTTAAGAAGAGACTGGAGAGCCATTTCTCTGGAATGGGACAAGGTCTCCTACTTAGCCAGAGGGTTGGACTAGAAGACCTCCAAGGTCCCTTCCAAGGTCCATTATTCTGTCCTGTTCCTTCGTCTGGAGAGGAGCAGCAGGAGGAACATGGCAAAAGGACGGTCGGGAGCTGCTTAGCAAGAGAGGCTCCAGCCGTGGAATGCGTAGGACCGACTCCAAACAGGAAGGTCAGCTTCGGGCAGGAAACACGCCTTGTCTGGGCGAAAGCTGGAAGGGATAAGAGAGGGCGAAGGGCAGGGGGATGGAAGAGGGGCAAGGGGGGGGTGGGGACTTCCAGAGGAGATCGTCCCTCTCTTAATGAGGGACAGACAGCCCTGCATTCCAGACATGAAGAGGGGAGAACAAGGCGCCTTTTGTGCTGAGCGAGCAACTCGGCTTCCCTCTGTAGAAAGGATGAAAGGCGAGGAAACCTTTTGGTTTCAAACCTCCATTTTTAGCCAGCAAAACAAACCAGCTTCTCTACCTCTCTAATTAGGAAGCTACAGCAAAAAAATAATAATAACTCGGAAACACACACGCATGTGGCTGAGGTGGGTTTCAGCAGGTTCTGACCAGTTCTGGAGAACCGGTACGGGAAATTTTGAGTAGTTCGGAGAACCGGCAGTAAAAATTCTGACTGGCCCCGCCCCCATCTATTCTCTGCCTCCAGAGTCCCAGCTGATCGGGAGGAAATGGGGATTTTACAGTATCCTTCCCCTGGAGTGAGGTGGGAATGGAGATTTTATAGTATCCTTCCCCTGGAGAGGGGTGGGAATGGAGATTTTGCAATATCTTTCCCCTGGAGTGGGGTGGGAATGGGGATTTTGCAATATCTTTCCCTTGGAGTGGGGTGGGAATGAAGATTTTACAGTATCCTTCCCCTGCCCACCAAGCCATGCCCACCAAGCTACGCCCACAGAGCCGGTAGTAAAAAAATTTGAAACCCACCATTGGCCTGTGGCTCTTATTCTCCCCCCTCCCCAATCAGCTTGAAAGGGAGGAAGATGGAGAAAAGGGAGCTGAAGGAGGTCAGTCAACCCTGAAGGCTGGTTGGATGTCTTGGAAAGGAAGCCCCTTCCCCCCACCCCACCTCATTCCTTTGCCCTTCCTAACGCAGCTCCTCCAAAGATGCCCTGAAACCCTGGAGGGTTTTTTTTAGGAAGAAAATGTTTGAATCTTAAATATTTTGTTCCGGTGTTTTGAGGAGGGTGATGGTTTTATGACACGTGCTTGTCATTTTGTAAGGCTGGAGGTTACGTAAGGAATGTTCCCAGGCATTCTTGCTCTGAGGATGTTACCTATTTGGGTCAGGAAACATCTGCAAGAAAACAACCAAGCTCAAGGAGCACCAAGGGCCCCACAATTCTCCTCCTCCTCCTCCTCCTCCTCCTCCTCCTCCTCCTCCTCCTTCTCCTCCTCCTCCATCCCACAAGCCCCTCTCCCTTCTAGCACCAATGAGGTTACTAGTTGGATCATGAAACGTTTGCAAGAAAACAGCCACGCTCAGAGAGCACTGAGCCAGGTCTCCACAAAAGTTCTACTGCTTGGGAAGCCAGGAAAGGGGCGTAGTTATGCACCCTGCCAACCTGCTGTCCTCCAGATGTGTTTTGTACATCTGGGACCGATGGAAGAAGTAACGCAAGAGGCTGTTGTGCACTGCTTTGGCCAAGGAGCCAGAAGAGTTGCATGGCCAACAGCATTCGTCAGATGTCTGTTCTGGCTGCCTGACTTCTTTTCATGTTTTCAGCCTGCCTCCTCTGGAGACCTTTTAATGGAACCCGGTCCCTCTCCTCAAGCTCTCTGTGTGTGTGTGTGTGTGTGTGTGTGTGTGTGTGTGTGTGTGTGTGTGTCCTTTTCTGGGTTCTGCTCCTGGACTTCAAGTTTAGGTCCTTCCTGGCTGCACTTTGCAGACACCCACCCCAACAAAGCCCCCCCCCCCCACTTCACCAAAAGATGGTGAAGGAGGCCCTTAATGTGCAAGGCCATATCATCAACGTAGGCATCTCTCTTTGAGCCCTGTGTGTGTGCAGCCTCTGCAGTGCACACCGAGAGCAGGGCCCTTTGTGACCCCGAGCAAATGGTATTTCTCCAAGTGGCACTCTCTCTCACAGAGATAGAGAGATAGAGAGATAGAGAGATAGAGAGATAGATAGATAGATAGATAGATAGATAGATAGATAGATAGATAGATAGATAGATAGATAGATAGATAGATAGATAGATAGATAGATAGAGAGGGAGAGGGAGAGGGAAAGAAAGAGAGAGAAAGACACAGAGAAAGACAGAAAAAGAGAGAGAGAAAGAGAAAGTGAGAAAGACAGAGAGAGGGAGGGAGAAAAAGAGAGAGGGAGGGAGAGAGGAATATGGAAAGAAAGATAGAGCAGGGCCAGCTGGACTTTTGCTAATGTTTTCTCCACCCTTTTAATCCCCTCCTGGGAGCTATGATAATTACAGCTCTGGGAGAGAGGGGAAGGGCTGACCTTTGTCCCCTCTTTGACCCTTAATGAAAAGAGGGTGAGGGGATGGTGGGGGGTGGGAGAGAGAAAGGAGGCACCAAGGGGATCCAGAAGTGCTGTGAAGGGGGCCCTGAAACCACTGCTCTTTCCCCACCGGGCAAGAGAAAGAGATTTTGGGGAGCCGAAGGACAGAACCGGATCTCCCGGGTGCCCTTCTGCTCAAGAGAGCCTCCGAAAAGCCCCGCCTGGCCTCGGTTTCCCCCTCGGCCTTCCCAGACAGCTGTTCCCACAGCCCAGCTGCCAAGAGGGAGGGAGGAGGGAGCTGGAATTGATCCTTAGACCATGGCTAATGGCAAGAGGCAATCTGGGGGCCCTGAGGAGGAGGAGGAGGAGGGCCACCCACAGAGGTGGCGGCAGGAAGAGGTAGAGGAAGGGGCACCTGGAGAGCCAAGAGAGGGTCCTGGCCAGGGGAGAGCCTGGGGCTGCTGCCAATCACAGTCCTTGTCTGTTGTGGCTAAGCAACCTGGTTAGGGAATCCTTCCCGAATTCCCACGTGTGTCCTCCCCCGGTGTGTGTGAATACGGGTGGGTGTGGGGGAGGGTCTCCTTTTAGCAATCCTCCCCAGCCCCCAGCAGGGTCTGGCGGGAGACCTTCAGCCCAGGCGGAAGAGGGATCCCCTGCCCCCCCTTTCCCAAGCACCCTTTTGGCTGGGCTCCAGCGCCATTTATCATCATCTGTGGTCAAGTGAAGTGTGCGAGGAGCAGCTGCCGCAGTCTGCTGGTTTCCAAGGGAGCGTGCGGCAGGGGCGCAGGGAAGATGGATGAGGCGGGCCGGGGAGAAAACACAGCCCTGCCAGCTCCTGCCTCGCGCTGGGGAAAGCAGGCAGGGAAAGAGAGAATTCCCGTGCAGCCTTCGCCTCTCCCATCCTCCTCCCCGGAGGGCGATTGGAAAACTGGTTGGGGGAAAAGGGGGCTGGAGGGGATTTAACCCACTTGCAGGGTCGGCAGGAAGAGAAGGGTCTCTTGGCTGCATCGCCCATCTGGATGCCAGGGGACAGAGACAGATGGCACCAGGGCAAGGATTCCATTTGTAAAACAGGAAAGCTGGCATGAGCCCATCACTGCCACTTCTCTCTGCCCAGGATCAGCCTTGGGCTCCTCGTTTCCCCCCTCTCCTCTCCCACATCCTTAGATCATGTTTAGGTGGTGATCTTCCCTTGCAAGAGAAGGGATGAGGGTTGGAGCTCTGGGGAAGCTCTCAGCTGCTGGAACAGCCAGACTTACTCAGCAGGGATTCTGATAGTTTTGCTGATGGGCTTTGTGGTTTTCAGAAACATTTCTGGCTCGGAATGAGTGAATCTGCAAGCGGAAAGATGCAGAAACCCTGAGGCTGCCTCAAACTCTCATGTCTAAAGTGGAATTCAAAGCTGCACATTAGGCCAATCTCTGTCTCCGGGGTCTACTTTGCAGTGACCTGAACTTAGATTGGTGTCAGGAGTGGGATGCAAATGTTACCAGCTGCAGAGCTTTTGAAATCGTGCATTTCTGGGACTTTCAGACCCGAGGCCAAACTCAACAGGATTAGATTGACCAGACCGCATGTGGAGGTGAAGAATCTTGCAAAGATTTTCTCTTGGCTCCTTTCAAGGACGTCAAGCAGACAGCTGCAATGGCCACGATGCCCATCAATCATACCGTTGAGCCTGCCATCTTGACTTTTTCGACCACCTTGGCTTTTCCCCCCCCTCTCTTCTCCTTCAGCAGCTTTCAGGTAGCGCCTTCTATGGCCACCATGATAGCCTACACAGGAGGCACCGTTTTCGCAACTATGATCTTGCCTCCAGAGAGAGCTGGTGGGTTCCTCGAGTAAACGCAGCCTCCACGTTTCCCTGTGCACTAAGTTTATTGTCTGGAAATAACATTTTGCACATCGCCTGCCGATACTCCCCCCACAAGCCGCTGCAGTGTTCTGCATTGCTCAGGATTGGTGTGTTTATGCAGAGCTGTGACTCCACGCCACTTTCCCACGTCAGATTCCTCCAAGTTCTGCCGTGTTTTTAATCATCTCCTCGTTTGACTCCGGGGGAGATAAGATCTCCCTGTTTTATTGCAGAGACTTTGATTGTCCCTTTCAGAAAACTGCCAGGGTTTGCAAATGCTGCCAGGCACAAGGGGATGAGTGGTAGAATATCCTTTTTCCAAATTTGTGTGTGTGTGTGTGTGTGTGTGTACTGTGTGTATTGTTTTCTGTTGTTTTGCTCCCTTGCCACAAGGCCCTCTTGTGAATTGAAGCCAGTTGGGTCGATGGGAGGGGATGAAAATCAAGTTGCTGGATAGCAACTCTTGATTTTCATAGCTCCCTCCCACTCACCCATTCCCCAAGCCGCCAATTTTGGTAATTTCCCCACTCTTGCAAACATACCAATTTTTTTTGTAATGGGAGCTAGTTCGCCTTTGAATGGGGCAGCTTCGTTTCCGTGACCAGGGATGGCGAGCTTTTCGCCCTTAATGGCAAGATTTCCCAAGTCCTTTGGAGGAAATAAAACATACTCAGGCCAACTTTTCTGTTTCACGTGGGGAGGAATTTTTGGTCGCTCGAAGCTGGTCTGGAAGCTGGTTTTCTAACTATTATTAGGTTTTGTTGCACAGTCAAGCCAGATGTTCAAACTGGATTTGGCATTTTTGCCCATTTTTGAGTGCTTCCCAAGGACCTGGGATAGGCAGATCTGGATGTTTGACGGGGTTAAAGGTCTCGTCGCAGGACGTAAGCTGTTCCAAGTCAAGCTGCCTTTTGCAATTGACCGATGGTGAATTTGTCAATGCCGATGATGTTCAAGCGGTGCTCCAGATGTTTTGGGGTTGCACTATTAGTGCTACCTTTGCATGCGTTTGCCACAGTCGTTCTACTCCTATTTCCAGGTCTTTGCGTTTTGTTATCTTCTCCAATTCTTTCTCTTCTAATTATTTTTATTATTATTTATCCTCCTCCTTGCTGGCCTCCTCCCTTTGCTTCCTTCCCCAACGATCTTGGCCATTCTGGGCCCCTCCCCACCACATCCCCCCGCCCTGCCGTGCCGCCTCTTAATAATAAAATTATACGAAGCCGTTTGTGGTGTGGCAAGCAGCCAGAGGGGGCTGCTAGAAAGCCCACTAGCTCACAATTAGGCATCGTCAAGGCTGACATGCTGACAGACTCACATTCTTGGGGGGGGGGGAGGAGGGGGCCTCCAAACAGGAAATGAAGACCGGTGAACAACTCCCGCCTGGTTTTTTCACATCCTTCCCCCCTCCCTCCCTCCCAGTCCGAGTGTGGCTTGGAATTGAATTTAGGTTTAGGCGTGAGTGTGAAATCCGGCTCGGGCATTAGAAGTGGCGAGGTCTCTGTCCTCCTTTTCTTCCCATCCTCCTGCAGTGGTGAGCTCACATCTGCACATCAAGGGGGTTTATTTTCCAGAGCTGAGCCACACGCGTGTGCACGCTGCCCGTCCTTAAGTGAGAAAACAAAAGGCATTTGGATCTGTTTGGATTTGTCTCGCGGTTCAGCGAGTTGGCACATTTGGCAGAGCAGATGTGAAAACACGACAGCCCTCGAAGGACAGCTCCCATCATCCCTGCAGGTTGGCTGTCCTGGCTGTGGCAGATGGAGATTGTGGTTGTTCCAGCCCTTAAGAAGACTCCTCTTCCTTCCCCTAGCAGCCTGGGGAAAAAAATCCAAATTTTCTCCTGGGCGAGTGAGATGGATCTCCAGTTGAATCTACCAAGCTCAGTGTGGTCTACTCATCTTTAAAACAGGCACACAGATATACACGGGCGTCCATGTTTTTCCCCCAAAGGCCTTTTTAAGTATGGAATGAAGGGGGGGGGAATTGCATAGGCTTAGATTCCCCCTTTCCCAGATGAACCCCCAGGGCAGAGGGGCAGGGCTGAGAAAGAGAGGTAGATAGGTGGAGAGAGGGATCGATGGAAGAGAAGGAAGAAAAGGACAGGGCTGAAACATGTGCATTAAACAGGATTAAATGCACATGTGCCCACAAGAGAAAGGAAAGGAGAGAAGAAGAGAAGAAATGTGAGTTTGTGTAAAAGAGAGGAAGGATGTCAGGTTGTAGGCATTAACTCTTCCCCCCCCCCACATCTCGCCTCCAATTTGATCCAGGACTGGTCTCTGCTTCTTTTTTCTCCCATGTCCTTCCCTGGCACGATACTCTCTGAGTGTGTCCTACCTCCACCCCCATAATCCCCTGCCGTGTGAGCCTTTGTGCAAACAGGCTGAGGTACTTGGGGAGGCGGCAACAACCTGATCGGGGTTATGAGGAGGGGGCAGAGCCAGGAGGCTTGGCAAGGAAGAGATGCCGTGGCGAAGGCTTGCAGCTGGCATAGCGGAGTTCCTGTGGATTGCGAGACTGTCGCATCGCTCTGGAAGGGAGTCCTGGCACCCCAAAGTGGCAGAGAGAGAGAGAGAGAAAAGGGTGGACTATGGTAACAGCCCAACAGCAGGCAGATCCTTGGCAACAATTGAACAGATTATCTTTGGTTTACAAGACCCCGTTAAAATTCTGTCTGCAAGAGCAGGAAGCAGCTGGAAAAAGGACAGCAAGATTGCCAATTTGCAGAACGCGGGGAGTCTTTTCTGTCTGTGGGCGCGTGCTTGTGTGTCTTGCACGCACACACGGCGTTCGTCAAGCAAATCTTACCCCTTGGCTCCTTCCATCGTCTCGGCAAAGGAGCAAGCAAAGCCTCCCCACCCCAAGAGCATTGAGGCCGAGTGGAGTGGTTGGGGAAGGGGAGGAAAAGAGGAAACCTTCAAGTAGGCAGGGAGATTGCAGTCTGGCTCACGAGGAGCCCAGTTGCAGGAGGTTTTGGGTCTGGAATTCAACCCCCCCCCCTTGAAAAGGAAGCAGTGTCAAGACCTGAGCGCAAAAGAGGGTGAAAAACGGAGAGATTGCAGAAAATATGGATGGTTCTCGGCTTACGACCACGATTGCAGCCAGAATTTCCTCTGCAAAGCAAGGCAGTTGTTAAGGGAATTACAAGCCATTTTACGAACGTTAGCACTGTGGTTGTTGAGAGAATGGCTGCCGTTGTTAAGCAAACCCTCCGTTGGTTGTCAGTTGCAAATCTGGAGTAGCTGATCCAGGGATGGGTGCAGCTCTCGTAAATGCATACCGGGGGCCAAGAACCCACATTTGGATCACCGGAGTCGTAAGTGCGAGGACTACTCCCCAGTCACTTTTTCAGGGCCATTGTAACTTCAAACAATTGCTAAACTAATGGTTGGAATTCAAGAACGACCTGCAGTGAGGAGAGTAGATTGCCCTGGTCTTTGAGGGGCTGCCACAGAGAAGAGGAAGAGGGTCAGGCTATTTTCCAAGGTGCCTGAAGGCCAGACAAGGAACAATGGATGGAAACTGAAGAAGGAGAGATTCAACCTGGAAATAAGGAGAAATTTTTTGACAGTGAGAACAATCAACCGATAGAACAGAAGTTGCCTTCGGAAGTTATGGGGGTTTCATCACTGGAGGCTTTCAAGAAGAGATTGGACTGCCATTTGTCGGAGATGGTGTAGGTTCTCTTGCTTGAGCGGGGGGTTGGACTAGATGACCTACAAGGTCCCTTCCAACTCTGTTAATCTGTAATCTGTCTCTAGACCGAGAAATCCAGGTTGGATGTTATGGGGAAACCACAATGAACTTGGAAAAGGACCCAAGCTGGAAAAGGTGCAGGGTTGTGCATTCCAACTAGCAACAGCAGCTGGGGGGAAAAAAAACCTCATTTGCATTTGAAATTGTTTGCATTTCCTCCGCCGCCTAATTCGGTTGGTGAAATGTTACTCCTGAGCGTGGCCCTCCATTAAGGAAAAGGCAGCAAGGCTTCTCCAGGTGTCCTCCCTGCCCCTTTCTCAAAAGCGAAGGGGATTTTGCCTCCTGCAGAAAGCAGACACGGTTTTACCCCCAGGGCCCAGCTCAGCGTGGAAGGGGGCGTATTTTGAGTCCGAGGCCTTTGGATTTAACCTCATCCTGGATTAACTCTGCAACCCCCTCCTTTGAGAAGTGAGATATCTCAGCCTATTTGGCAACGGACGGCGTCTTGATCTGAAATTTGGAGATCTGCTACCAGGCAAGGAAGCGTCAGAATTGTACAATCCCAGCAGCCGGACTTCTGAAAACCTCACAGTTTTCCTAGTAAGAACAATTGCACTTTTGTTCCAACATCACACCCGTATTCATTTACTTTGAGAGGGACTGGCTTCCTCGCCATCAGTGGCTAAAAGGTTGGGAAGCTTTTTTGTTTTGTCTTGTCTCAGGAATTTTTTTGTTTTTTACCCGTAGGTTTTCTGCATTTTGTTAAAGGGCTGTTGTTGTTGTTGTTTTAATAAAAAAAATCTTCTGCTTTTGAGCTTTCATGCTTCAATGAGCAAGGCAGGAGCTGCAGAAGACTTAGCTGCCTTCACATTCTCTTTGCGTTTTTTTTTCTTCCTCCTCCTCCTTCTTCTTCCAAGCAGCGAAACAGCTGCAGCATTTGGATTTGGCTGCTTCTCCGAACAGAAAACATGGCTTTGAATCCTAAAGGGCATCCTGCCAATTACTGGGATCTACTTCAGGAGTGTCAGCTTTTCAGAAACGCTTCCTTCTTCCCGAAGCTGTCGCTGTTTGAAGGAGTTCTCCAGCCAAGCTCAGGAATGCTTCTCAGCCACTTGTGCGGCTGGGTGGATTTGCAGCCGTCACCAGCCCATGCAGCCCCCCTGCCTCCTCCCCTTTGTTCCCCCCCCTCCCCTAAGCTATTGATCCAGTCTGTCCATCTTCAGGCTGCCTCCAAGAGGAGAGATACTCATTTCCACTCTGAACGAGAGAGGCTAGAAAATGTCTGGCTAATTATGAGCAGGGAAGAATCGAGTCGATGGAAGACGGAGCCTGCAGGAAACAGCAGAATGCTGAACTTCTCCCGATTGGAGTTTGGAAGGATTGCAATTGCACAGAGGGGGGGAAGTGAAAAGGCCTCTCTTCTGCACCCCCCCCCACTTAAAAAGACCTCTGAACCTTTAACTGCCAACCAGCCTCAGAATAAAGGTACAATCCTAACACTTAGACTAGCATCAAAGAGCAGGAATCCCCCCCAGGATAAAGGGAGAGAGAAGATGCCAGAGGTGGAATCTATGTACCTGAGGCTGATCTTCCTTTCTAGATTTCACATGCCCCTCAGCATCAGAGCCCAAATCAGAAACATCACAAAACGGCACATCTGCACAGGAAGGACACACGTTACAACCAACACGTACCCTGAGCTCACACCAACGACCGGTAGTCGTCCCCCCCCCGCCATAAAACTAAGTCTCTGTACCCCATTCCTTAGGAGCGTCCCCAAAACAAATTTCTTTGTTCTTGGGAATAAAACAAATCTCCTTTCTCGCAGTACGTCTGGGTTTCATTTTTGATTTGTTCTTATGCTACCCCACCGCCCTCCACCTCCACCTGGATCCCTCAAATTGTTCACCTAGCATTAGCTCCAGAGACATAAGCCGACTTAGTAGCCAAATATTATGTGTTATTAAAGCATTGAGAACCTAATCGTCTGCTTTTGTTTTTGCACATGAAATGGAGGTGCAGAAGAGGAAGGGGGAGGCTGGCATTCAGTCTGGGAGGGGGGGTGGCTGATTCTTTAGCCAGCTGTGCCTTTCACTCCTATGGAGCCTTGTTCTCTCTTGCAAGGAAGTGGGGGCTTCAGCTCACTGCCTTTTCCAGGAGTGGAAAATAACTGTATTCCCACAATACCTGTAACCCCTCCTACATGAAGTTACCTGTTTCCTGGGTTCTTGCAGTGCATTGAACTCTAAACTCCCCACCTCTGCAAAGGTACCATAATGAAGTCTAATCCGTCAGACATCCTCAGTTCTCCAAATGCCTCGTCATGTGATGATGGTGCTTGATGCTCAAACACAAAATGTGCTCCGGATTTTGCTGCCAAAGGAAGTTCAGAAACCAAGGTGGACTTCAGAGAAGGAAAAAGGAGGAAGAAACCACAGGTACACTTCCAGGATTAAAGATGAGGAGGAGGAGGAGGAGAAGAAGAAGAAGAAGGAAGAGGAGGAGAAGAAGAAGAAGAAGAAAGAAGAAAGAAGAAGAAGAAGAAGAAGAAGAAGAAGAAGAAGAAGAAGAAGAAGAAGAAGAAGAAGAAGAAGAAGAAGAAGAAGAAGAAGAAGAAGAAGAAGAAGAAGAAGAAGAAGAATTGAGGAGGAGGAGGAGACTTTGAGGATTGACAACAATGATAATGAGATTTCCAGGATTGATGATGATGATGAAGGAGGAGGAGAGAGGAAGAGAGGAGAGCTTCACCATTTGTTCCATGCCATGAAAGACTGAATGAAAATGCATGGGAACTTTCCAAAGACAAACTATGCTTTGTTTTCTCCTAAAGGCGCATCACCTTAGTGGGCAAAGCTGGAAAGAAGTTAGTGGAAGTTGGGAGGGCATTGTCCCGATGTACAGAGAGAGAGAGAGAGAGAGGAGGGGTCTCATGCATGCATGCCCAGAGGCCATCTCTATGGCAACAGCAGGCGACCAAGGGCAGCTGTTATGGAGGCGCCACCATGGGGGCTGCGGTTTATCTCTGGACAAGTCACAGGAAGATGGAATGTCTGCTCTACATCTGAGCCCCTCCAGACATCTCTTCCCAGCTCTGGAGCTGCCAGATGCCACCCCGGAAGACCCAGGGATTCTGTTGTGTAGCAGTCATGGCTTTGCAAGTCCATGGATCACAGCACACCAGGTCCCCCTGCTTTCCACTGGCTCACGGTGTTTGCCCAAATTCACATTCACTACCTCAGTGTCTGTATCTCACCATCTCCTCCTCTGCCGTCCCTCTTCTCCTTTTGCCTTCCATCTTCTAACATCACAGTCTCCTCCGAGGAGTTCCTCTCTTCTGACTTGATGGCCAACATATTTGAGCTTCAGCTTCAGCACCTGTCCTTCCAAAGGACAGTCAGGGTTGATTTCCTTCAGGATCTCCTTGCTGTCCAAGGGACTCTTAAGAAGCGTCAAACTAGGTGGCAGAGAGTTCCTTCTATCCTCCTGTAAGACTTCTCAGCCAGGTGAAAAAGGCCCTCCTTAGTAGATTGGCCACTGAATCCCTGGGACTTTGATCTCTCCATCTCCACAACTCCTTTGTCCGCCCTTGGCTCTACCCTGCTGGCTTTGGTGCCCAATTTAAAGAGAATCTAATTTCACGGTTAGATTTTGGAGACGCAGAATACCTTCCCAATATTTTTTTAATGAACCGAGCAAACAAGCTGAGATGGAGAGGGCCACCTTCACTGAACGTATCAAATCCAGTATAGGCACAACTCCTTGAACGTGGCTTTAGCTTTGACTGTGTGTGAGTATGTTTGGGTGTGACTAAAGTTTGGGATTAGTTTAGGATTAGCAACCCCAGAAAATGGTGAGTTCAATCACCAAGGATGTGGTAGGACCACAGCAGTAGGGACATTAGAAATTACCTGCTTTACTTCATCAATGGAAGGCTGGTCCTTGAACAGTTGGCTGGCATCCCAGAAGACACATCAAGGACTTGGTGTAAATCCAGAAGGATGTTTCCATTCAGCCCCGAGAGAAGAGAGCAAAATGGACCCTGTTCCATTTTGGCTTAAATATTTCTACATTCAGCAAAGGGACCCCTGGAATGAACCCTCTGCATTCTCTCTATAAAAAAAGAGTACGTTCAAAGCCCAGGGAAATCAGAAATACATTCTCAAGGCCCTGAGAATAGCAAGGGGGAAATTGTGGTGGGTGGGAGGGGAAACCAGCCTCTGAGAAATGGCAAAGTAAATCTCAACCCAGCCTGAGTCTTTAATAACAAAACAGAAGAGATTCAAATCTGTCAATCTAAACACCCCTGCGTTGTTTTCATCCGTGCTTATTCTGGGAACGGCAGAACAGTCCTGCGTCTCAGCAGCCTCTGCCTTTGATTTCCTCCTCTTTGTTCCTTATTTTTTTTTTCCCCCTTTCCTCCTTCCGGCTCGGGACCCGATTGGCAGAATTGCAGAAGAAGCAGAGAA
Organism: Pantherophis guttatus; assembly: GCF_059756535.1. Lineage (NCBI taxonomy): Eukaryota > Metazoa > Chordata > Lepidosauria > Squamata > Colubridae > Pantherophis > Pantherophis guttatus. The sequence goes on from NC_142076.1 coordinate 21,761,916, forward strand.
AAGAAGGAACATCTGCAGCCATTTGTGGGCCAAGTTTCCAGAGCTGAAGTCTTGGCTGTATTTTAATGTCTTCTCTGCTGGGCTGTTTGGGGTGGGGGGTGGGGGGGATGTCTTCCGCGTAAAAGGAAGGGCGAGTTGGGCACCTGTGTAGTCAGCCACATTATGCCCCTCTTCGCAAACCAGCAAACGGTCCTTTTCTAAAGAAAGAGATAAGTGGTGATTCTTGACGATAAGAATCTAGGATGAAGTCCAAAACATATTGGTGTGGTATCCATGTTCCAGATTTCTATGCACGTATCTTGAGAGCAATGTTTTTCAACCTTGGCCACTTGGAGATGGTGAACTTCAATTCCCAGAACTCCCCAGCCAGCATAGTTGGCTGGGGAATTCTGGGAGTTGAAGTTCACCCATTTTCAAGCGGCTCAGGCTGAGGAAAACTGCTTCAGAGCCTTGCCAGTTAATGATTTCTGTGCATACAAAGCCCATGGAAGCATTTGCTTGTGTCTATTTGCTCGATTGCGCACGCAGAGCAGTGGTCCTGCAGGTGCCTCTGTCTTTCGCAGTGGACAGACTTCGCTGGTATCCTTGTGTGCATAGCAAGTGAGCAGCTGCTTGGGTTGTGCTGTCAGCTGTGATGTGCCTGTGCTCGCGCGTACAGATGGCGCTTCCTCTGGACTACAGAGAAACCCGGGTCAAGAGAAAAGACGCGAGGATGATACGCCTCTCATCGGGCCTTCGTAAAATCCTTTGAGGTTGTCTGTCCGCCATCAGCTGTCCCTTAAAGTCTGGCTGTGGGGGAATTTTAATGGAAAGAAGGAGAGAAGGGAGGGAGAGAAAGGAAGGGGGGAGGGAGGACGGGAGGATAAGTAGGAGAGAAGGAGGGAGGGAGAGGAAGGAAGGAAGGAAGGAAGGAAGGAAGGAAGGAAGGAAGGAAGGAAGGAAGGAAGGAAGGAAGGAAGGAAGGAAGGAATGGAGAGGGGGGAGGAGGGAGGGAGGATAAGTAGGAGAGGAGGGAGGAAGGAAGGAATGGGGAGGGAAAGAAAGAAAGAATGAAGGAGAGAAGGGAGGAAGGAAGGAAAAGAAGGAAGGAGGGAGAGGAAGGAAGAAAGGAGGGAGGGAGGATAAGTAGGAGAGAAGGAGGGAGTGTGGAAGGAATGGGGAGAGAAAGAAGGAGAGAAGGAAGGAAGAGGGAGGGAGAGAGGCCATTTGCACTGGCTTAAAGGTCTACATGGAGCTACCCATAGAAATGATGGTCAACATACTGAAAGGGTCACAGGGAAAAGCAGGATTAAGCTAACAGGAAAACTGGACACCAAATATTGGGTTATGTTCCTCAAGAGTCACTGGGCCTACTTCAGACCGCCAGGAGTTTAGGGAATTCCTGGTAGGGAAACACAGAGTTAACTTACATAAGACTTTTGTGGAGCTCCGGGGTAGCCTTCTTTGGAGTTGCAGAATTCTCCCTCAGGGTCCTCTCTCTGCGCATCGTCATCCGCCGTGCCTAAAAATACAGCAGCAGGTGCTCTGTGGGGTTTCCAATGCAACCAGAACTGCAAAACCCAGCATTTCTTAAATGTATCACTGCTCTCATAAAGAGCAGACAGATTCCAGAGGTATTGCACCAATTACAAAGCGCGCCAGTTGCGAAGAGCTGGTTGGAGCAAGGAGAGAAGAGAGGGTTTGAAAATATCCAGGGGGGACCCCAAATCCTGGGAAAGCCGGTTGCAGAGGCCAGGAATCTCAGCACAGATGAAAGATCTTTCTGTTCAAAACAACAAAGGCAGACACTAACCAGGCATTCTGGAATGGCTGCATCTGCGCTCAGTGCTGCGTTGGGGACCCTTCAAACAGCCTCCAGATCCTTTGTTATTTTTGCTGTGCAGGCTGGACCCAGAGGCTCGCCCGCTAAGTGCTTTTTACGGAGTCAAAGGTGAAGGGCAAAACGCCAGACGTTCAGGCGGCACAATGGCCAGGGTGAAGGTTTGCTGGAGAGAGCAGGAAACGGCCAGCTGCACCTTCTGTGTTTTTTCGGTGGGCAGAATCGGATGTTTCCTTCCCAGGCTGAAGGGCGCCTTCAGAGCACAGGGCTGGCTGGGAGGAAAAATTAGGAGAGGTTGGGGCATTTGCTGAAGTGGGGAGGAAAGGGACGTTGCAGTGCCAACCCAGTTCAGCTCCTGCTTCTTCTAAGGACAGCCACACCTGCAGCATGGGGGGGACGGAGGGTGAGCTGCTGAGATAACTAAAGGGATGATAGTGTTTTAAACAGAGTATCGGCTTCATGGGATGCCTCTCATTTGCAAGCCTTCCTTGCACCCGCAGCTTTTGGGCTGACATGCCAGTTGTCTGCTGCGGCTCAAAGGAGTTTCCAATTCAGCCCGTGTGGTTTTGTTTAAGCTCACGAGAACATCCCAAAGCAATATTCCTTTGCTCTTGCAAAGGAGTAAATTCCGTTCCACGTCTCCGTAACCCTTCCCCCTGATTTTGTTGGACGGGAAAACCCTTTAGCTGGAATCTAGGAGGAGCTAAGCCTCCTGGAAGTTTAGCCAGGCTGCCCCCGTTGCTGGGTTCCCTCCTTCACCAGAGTCTTCAGCCAGGATTGATTTATGCCATAGGCCTGTGATGGCGAACCTATGGCACACGTGCCAGAGGTGGCACACAGAGCCCTCTCCGCCACTGCTCTTCTGGTTTCCGGCATGCAAATGTACACCAGCCAGTTGGTCTTCGTGGGTGCCAAAGCGCTGGAAAATGGCCTGAAAATGGCCCAAAAAATGCCCCCAAAACAGGCTGTTTTCTGGGGCATTTTTGGGTCTTTTTCAGACTGTTTTCTGGGCCATTTTCAGGTCATTTTTCGGACCGTTTTCCAGGTTGTTTTCTGGGCCTTTTCTGGGCTGTTTTAGGGCCATTTTTCAGCCCAAAAACAGCCTGAAAACGGCCCGGAAAAATGGCCCAAAAATGGCGGGAAAACGGCCTGAAAAACAGACCAAAAATGGCCTGAAAATGCCCCCCAAAAAACGGCCTCAAAAAGGCCAAAAAACAGGCATATGCTCGCCGGCCAGCTGGTCTGGGTTTCCAATGTGCACACATGCACACGAATGCACTGCGTTCTGGTTCGGGCACTCGGTGCCGAAAAGGTTCGCCATCATTGCCCTGGGCATTGAAGTTCCCTTCCAGGCTTCCTTAGGCTGTGAATTCTGGTATCCATAAAGACAAAATGGCAGCTGTTCAGTGTTGGGACCAAACTATACATCTTGCTTGAGAGCTGGAGAGAAATAGAGCCAGGCTTATTCCGTGATTAGCGTGCTGGGCACGCACAGCCCTGATGCCCTCTTCTGCCTTTGCTAAACTTCCTCCCTGGTTCTCCCATGGGCAGGGGAAGCGTGAGCCTGTGTCAGTATGGGGAGATGGATTGTAACCAGCACACAACCGCGTTGTTGACTCTTTTGTGCCTATTTGGGGGAGAATGCAAAGCCGGAGTGGAGGAGAAACACACACACACAGATCTGCCTTCAACTCCGGCATTTGTTTATTTGTTTGTAAAGCAGAACCAATGACAAAGCCACAACAATTCAAGGTGAAAAGTTGGGCGGGGCGGAGAGAGAGAGAGGAGGAAAAAAAAATGCGTTGACTTTAATCCTCCAGTTTCTGCTTTTTCTCTCCGCAGATAACAAGGCCCAGCCATGCAGTCCTTTCGCGAAAGGTGTGGTTTCCATGGCAACCAGCAGAACTACCAGCCGACTTCTTCGCAAGATTCATCACGCCTGGAGAATTACAGGCATCAAAGCCCAGCCTGCGAACGTCAGAGGCTGGTGACAAAAGAGTATTACAGCCCCCAGCAGCCACCTCCTCCGCTGCCCCCATTGCCGTACCAAGCCTTTGGTGAAAACAGCGCCGTGGAGAAGTACCATCGGGGAAGCAATAAGCCGTTACGCGGCCAGCAGCTGCCCAGCAGGCCAGCTTCCTTCCCCAATTACCCCATCCAAGAGAATAGCCCCTACCCTTCCCGCTACGCCGGAGAGGACGGCCTGCAGGGGTGGGGGTCCCCACAGCAGCAGCAGCCTCCACAGCCTTTACCTGGTGGGGTGGCCAAGTACGAGGATAACCTGATGAAAAAGACGGCGACCCCGTCCAGTAGCAGGCAGTACCATGAACAGACGCCCCAGCTGCCCTTCCGAAGTCACTCCTTGCACCTCCAGCAGCAGCCGGGACCCCAGCCCTCTCCCCTGACGTACCCCAAGCTCCCCAGGCAGAAGATGCAAAACGAGGTATCCTCCTCGCTCTCCTTCTCGCAGGGGTCCCACTTTCCACAGCATTCCCAATCCTTCCCGGCTTCCTCCACGTACACGTCAGTCCAGAGCGGGGCCCAGACAGCTCATTCCTACAAAAGTTGCAACCCTCCCCCTGCCCCACCCACGCACGAAAGAGGTCTGGGCAGTGCCGCTAACTTGCCCGCCACACAACGGGTCCAGGGTTTACACAGCTACCAGCCCAATCGAATCAGCTATGAGCAGCAGCCACAACAGCCGCCGCCGCCGCCGCCTCCTCCTCCGCCGCCACCTCCACCCTCTTTGCAAGGTAGACACCATGCTCAGGAGGCGCTGCACTATCAAAACCTAGCAAAATACCAACATTATAACCAGCCAGGACAGAGTTACTGCCAAGCTGACGCTCCGGTGAGGACACCGGACCAGTATTACCAAACGTTTAGCCCTAGCTCGAGTCACTCCCCAGCTCGTTCTGTCGGGAGGTCCCCGTCGTATAGTTCAACGCCTTCTCCGTTGATGCCTAACTTAGAGAACTTCCAATACAGCCAGCAGTCGCTGACCTCTGGGACATTCCCAGCCAGCCTGGCTGACCATAGCCACTTCATGCCTTTGCTGAACCCGTCGCCAACCGACGGGGCGAGCTCCGACACCCAGCCTCCTGCCAACTGCAAGAACCTGTCGAAGGAGAAGATCCCCGAGAACCTCTTATCGGATCTGAGTCTCCAAAGCCTCACGGCCCTGACCTCTCAAGTGGAAAACATCTCCAACACTGTCCAGCAGCTTCTCCTTTCCAAGTCCACAGGGATGCCACAGAAGAAGGGGATCAAAAGCTCACCGAGGACCCCAGAGCAACTCAAAGGACAACACTGCAGCCCTGAGGGCAACAGTTATTCTGCAGAGCAAGCGGGGACTCCACACTCGGACCCCCTCAGCACCCCACAGTCAGTCCATGCTGAAACCCAAGACACCGATTACCTGAGCGGCTCTGAAGACCAGCTGGAGAGGGGCTTCATGTACTGTAGCCAAAGCCGTAGCCCAGCTCGGGTCAACAGCAATTCCAAACCCAAGCCCGAATCTGTGTCCACCTGCTCGGTGACGTCTCCGGATGACATGTCGACCAAATCCGACGATTCCTTCCAAAGCATCCACACCAGCCTGCCATTGGAGAGCTTTACAAAGTTTGTGGCTGGCGAAAGAGACTGCCCCCGGTTGCTCCTCAGTGCCCTTTCTCAAGAGGAGCTGGCCTCTGAAATTATTGGTCTGCAGGATGCTATCAACGAGAAAGCAGACAAAGGCTGGGCCAATTCTCCTGCTCCAAACAAAGACCCAGACAAATCGCCTTTCCACTTGGAGAACCACAGGACTTGCCTTGATTCTGTGGTCAAAAGCCCCTGGTCCAACCAGGGGGACTCCAACGCTCTTGCTGAACCCTTGAAGATAGACAAAGGACTGGGACGTAATAATGGGAAGAATTTCACTGAGGAGGTTTATGACACCTCCCAGGTTTCCTTCACAACAACCGAGACGAAGAATTCCCTAAAAACCACCAGCTCTGTGGGTTACAATGCCAAACCAAACATCTCGGTGGCCACCTCCAGTTCTGAGGCCCCTGGAAGTTTCAGCTGCTATTCCAATGCCACTTCCAATTCAGTGGGTTCCGAAAATGCCATGGAGAACTTTGAGTGGCCAGATGAGAACCTCAGCGACACCTGGAAAGAGCTTGGGTCAAGCCTCCAATCTTCAGATCTTTCCAAAAGTTTATTTTCTGGCAAACTGAGTGAGACTTCTGAGGAGAAAAAAAATGCCTCCTGCTTGAGTCTCTGTGGTCCTGAAGGGTCAAATGAAGGCGAGGGAATCACAAGCTTCAGTCAACAGCAGCAGGCCAGCAAAGGGGAGGGCTTAAATTACGACGAGGCCACAAGGACAGAGAGTGAACGATGGCTGGAGGACACTGCCAGGAACTCCTGTTCAGGAGAAGACTTCAGTGAACTCCCCATGATGTCTTCTCCAGACCTGAAAGAATCTGATTTGGAACCCGAAGAGTATTCCTCCTTGTGTGAATTAGCTGGCTCTGAGCAAAAGACTTTGACTTACGATGCCTTCACCCCTAAGCCTGCAGAGAATGCTCCAGTTCTTTCTCTCCAAGATACTCCAGGATCAGCAGAAGAAGCCACAAACACCATTGAAAAAGAGAACACCGCTCCTCCTTCTCATTTGTCTGATCCATCCGTTCTCCTTTTAGGACCAGCAGTTGGCACAGACACGAAAGTGAAAAGCTGGTTCGAAACTTCTCTGCATCACTTGAAGTCCAAGGAAGAGTCAGCAGCTGGTGAAAATGTCCCTCAAGATAAGACCGAGACGTCAACTACCTTGCTGTTGAAGAAACAAGTCCTACCAGATAAGTTGACCATAACCTCAGAACCCACCTCCAGAGGTAAAAGTCTTAGGAGTAAAAAGCTGCAATGTAGGCTGTCGGGTGGGGAAGAACCTATTCAGTCCATGTCAAATCCATGTTCAGGCATTCAAGCAGCTGGCCTGATGGCCAATACCTGCCCAGCTCCCAACAACTTGATTGAAATGCCAAGTAAGAACACCCATGGCCAGACTCCCAGGTTCCCCACGGAGGGCTTGCCGGCCAGAATGTGTACCCGTTCCTTTACTGCAATGACCGAGCCACGAATGCCAGACCCTCTGGAAGGTGCCAAAGCTTCAACTCCTCACGAGAAGTTGGCTGGCAAGAAGTCAATGTGCGTTTTGAAAGAGAGAGTGGCCTTCAAAGCGAGGAAGGCCAATGGGAAGACGTCACCAAAGCCCTGCAATCCGTCTCCTCCCCTGATCTCCAACTTGACCCAGAATGAAGACTCTGCTGTTCCCAAGGCCAAAGAAGCTGACACTGTAGAAACCGAGATGAAAGATCAACAATCCATGATTCTCCGTTCCCGGACCCGGACTCAGGAGGTCTTCTACACTAAGCGAAGGAGAGAGAAAAACATGGTGGAAGTGGACTTCAAAAATGCCAAACTGCCCAGGAAGGTGTTCCCCAACAACCTCCTGCAGGGGTCCTTCAAGATCAGCTCTGAGAAGGAGAGCAAGCTGGGCAAACAAATGAAAGCCAGGCCAGAAATGGTCGGCAAGATAGCCGAGAGGCCACTCCATGCCCTGAAAAGAAAGTCTGTTTTCCTGCCCCCGATTCCTGCTAAGAAACGGAACCTGATCCTACGAAGCAACAATCACAGCAGCAGCAGCAGTGGGAAGGAAGAGAAGCCAGACGCGTCTTCTGGCCTTTTTAAGAGGATGCCGTCCTCCAGGCGAACCAACGTGAAACCGTCTCCCAAGAACGCCTGTGAAGTGATGCTCAAGTCCCCCCAGGCAAAGGAAAACCCGGGGGTCTGCATCAAAATCACCTCGCGGGCTTCCTTCCAGGGCGCTATGAAGACCAAAGTGCTGCCCCCGAGGAAAGGAAGGGGCTTGAAGCTGGAAGCGATTGTGCAGAAGATCACCTCGCCCAACCTGAAAAAGTTTGCCTGCAGAACGGTGGCCACCGCCATCCCCGCCACGGTTCCTGCGGCCACTGCTGCTGCCGCCGCCCACAGTAATCCTCTCAGCCCTTCCCTTCCAGAGCGGGAACAGGCCTCAAAGCATACAAGCGGAACCCCAGCCGTGGGGGAAGCTCGGCCATTAAACCAGGCTTTGTCACAAAAGGCTCCCGCCGCTGCAGCAGCCGAGCAATTATGCAGAAACCCGAACAACAGATCCTTCAGAGGAAAACTAATGAACAGTAAGAAACTGTCCTCCAACTGCTTCAAGGGTGAGGCCTATTCATCTCCCGAGACGTTGCAGCTCAGCGGCGACAGCATGGCTGCGAGCACCGTCTGCCTGCTGCCCAAGAAGAGGAACAGAAAGGGGAAAGCTGCCTCCTTCCACGTGGCCAAAAATAGCTTGGAGAAGTGCCCTCACCTGAGCCCGGCTTTGTTCCTTGCTGCCCAAGAGAAACCCGGGGTGGTGGCCGTGGCTACGGCAGCTGGGAAAGGCGACGAGGGACAAAGGGAAGGGAAAAAACCCAAAGGAGAAGACAAAGGCTTGGGGAACACCGAGAGCGTGGAAGGGAGGTCCCCCCAGGCCCAGACCCGGGCCCAGAAGCAGCGAGCCCACCATGCCAACTACAACGGCTACACCAAGAGACAAAGGAAGCACCACAAGCGCCGGAAGGTCCAAAGCGTACCCTCACGGTGCAAAAACAAGACCCGGCGACGGCACCAGCAGCAGGCGCCTCTGCTGAGCCCCACGGAGCCCGAGATCCGGCTCAAGTACGTCTCCTGTAAGCGGCTGAGGGCAGACAGCCGGGCACCACCCTTCTCACCGTACATCCGGATGGAGAAGTGGGATGAATTCCTCACCACCTGCACAGTCATCAACTGCCCAGCCGAAGAGGCGAAACTCCACAATGAGCAGCAGCATCACACTTCTTCGTTTTCTTCTTTGTCTGCCCAAGCTGGGCTTTTGGGGACCACTTGTATGCGGCCTCCAGCCATCCTACCTCTGTCGTCCATGATGCACCTCGGGCCGGTGGTCTCCAAGGCCCTCAATACTGCCTGCTTGGTCTGCTGCTTGTGCCGCCAACCGGCCAATTACAAAGACCAGGGGGACCTCTGCGGGCCGTACTACCCCGAGGACTGCCTGCCGAAGAAGAAATCGAGACTGAAAGAGAAGGTCAAAGTGGAAGCCCTGGGGGAAGGACCTCCTCCCTCATCCTCGTTGGCAGAAAGGCTGCTCAAAGCAACAGATAATAATTGCGCAACTGGTACGCTGGGTGGAAAGACGCCAAGGTTGGACAGTGGTGCTGACTCAGCGAGACAAAGCGCTCTCCGTTCGAGTTCAAGGGGGCTGTTTAGGAAACTGCAAAGCTGTTACTGTTGCGATGAGAGGACAGAGGGAGAGGAGGCTACGGCGGGGGTGTCAGTAGCAGCGGTTGAGAAGCTTCGCAGGCACGAATGCGGCAAGGCTGAATCGCCCCTGCCGGACCCCGCTGGAGAGACGCAGGAGCATTGGGTTCACGAAGCCTGTGCTGTATGGACAGCTGGGGTGTACCTGGTGGCAGGGAAACTCTATGGACTGCAGGAGGCAATAAAGATGGCCGCGGATGTGGTAAGAGGAATACCCTGAGTGTAATTGTGGTGTCCCTGGGGACAGAAACAATGACAGGCTCACCTAGCGCTGATCAGAGCCAAGGAAGCTGCACAGCAAGAGGCGACAGGCTGCGGTGGGAGGGGAAGGAAGGCAGTGGGGTAGAGAAAACTGGAAGCTGCTCAGATCTGTATCTGCAGCAGCCTTTGGGGAATAGCCAAGGAATCCAGCCAAGTCTGCCTGATCCTAATGATCCCCACCCGGTTGCTTCTCGCTGGATCAACTCTAAAGGGTTTAGTTTCGCTACTTAATTGTTCAGTTGATGTTCTATCAGGTTTATTTTCTTGCTTGGGAAAGCAGCCACTCCCTATAAGAATCTAAGAAGAACACGATTGTATCCAAGTCCTGAGTTTGCAAACTTCAGACCAACTCAAGGTCTGAAGACTAACTAAGGAGAATATTCGTAGCTCAGGGTGTTCATGAGAGTTCCTTGGTGCTCTCTGAGCTTGGTTGTTTTTTGCAGATGTTTCATGACCCAACTAGGTAACACCATCAATGCTAGAAGGGAGTGGGGTTTGCAGGGAGGAGGAAGAAGAGGAGGGGGAAGGAGAAAGAGGAGAAGAAGGACTGAAATGTCCTTGTTGCTCTCTGAGCTTGGTTGTTTTCTTGCAGATGTGTCATTACCCGAGCTAGGTAAAATAATGCTTAGCACTGATCATGTTACCTAGTTTGGGTAATGACACATCTTCAAGAAAACAACCAAGCTCAGAGAGCACCAAGGACCTCTCAAACTCAAGACTTGGATATCACAAGGTGTTCTTCCGTTCTTACAGGGAGTATAACCACACAAGGATGCTTGGGCCTTCTGGCTTCCTACACAATTATGTTTGGCCAAAGAGGGGTCCCACACCTGTCAAAGGAACTCCATGGGTATGTGTGGAAGGAGGATGGCACCTCTCGAGTGGCTGGTGGCTTCCTGGAGGCTTTCAGATGGTGGCTAGAAGGCCATTTCTGGTTGGTGCCTCTTACACGCCCATCAGTGGAGCAGGAAGGCTGTGGGTCTTTGTCATTGATCATGTTGTGGTATACGATGCCTGTTCATGGAGGTTCCTTTCAGCAAGAGCTGGTGGTAGCTACTGTCCTGTGGATCTGATTATGCATCCCCCAAAGTGTAAGAACGAGAAGGATCTGCCCATTATGAGTTCTCCATCCAAATATCCACATTTTTCCAGCTGATCCCACTAAGTAGGCAAGACAAGGGATTTGAGGATCTCACACCGTCATGATATTGCAAGGCATGGCTGAGAAATAGAAGAAACCAGAGAGGGAATGTCGTAGCAGAGGTGGGAAGGATCCCAGGATCTTCTAGACTAGAGGAAGTAGATCATGTTTGGGTCTTTCTTGCTTGCCTTCTGGCCCTCCGCTGTCCAAGGTGGTAGATCATCTTCTCCCTCATGACTTCACTTGGCTGGTTTTATTCAGCCAGTGGCATCTTTTTTTGTAGAAAGCATCTCCCCAAAGTAAAGATTTTGCAGCCCCTTCTTCATCTGGGGCAGATTTCTTTCTCACCCACCGTCCTTTCATCCGTTTCCAGAGTATCCTTCAAAAACGTTCTACAGAGCCCCATCGTTGAGAAGCGGTCTCTGCAAGCCATGTTGCCCTTACGAAATTAGGAAAGACGTGTTAAGAGCATGGACAGCATCTGTTTCACATAGATGGTCTGGAAATTGGCATCTCATTTAGCCAAGGGGAGCTTGGAAAAATTCCCACCATTCTGCAAGAGAGGAAGAAAGAGGCGAAGCTTGAAATTTTGCCGAAGGCCATCCGTGCTGGGACACACCTGGATGTTAGGGCCCAAACTCAGGGACCTAAATCTCAGGTCTTTCTTGTGGGCAACCTGGCAGAGGGCTCACGTCCTCAGGGACCTCTGAGGCAGACTTTGAGGGCACCTTATGGAAAAAGATCTGCCAACTTGTCAAGCCCACCCTTGGCAGATCTTCCTCCGTAAGATGCCCACCCTTCCTGCTGACCCTGGCGAAGAGGGACTATTTATAGGCAGCAACTCAGCCCAGGATCTGAGCACCTCCAAAGGTCCATGATGAGTCCCTGCCTGAAACCTTGGCAAGCTGCAACCATGAGTGATCACAAACACCTACAGTACCAAGTCTCCCCCTTTCCAAAGTCCTAATGTCACTATTTTGAAGTGTCTACAGTACAGAAGACCAGGTTGTGTGTTGGAAATAAGTTACTATTAGTGATCACAGTTGAATAACAGAATCCCAGCCAGAGGTGTTGGGCTGCACTTCATGGAGGATGCTTCAAGCAGAATATGGACAGCTGTCAATCTGGGGGGTTTGGTTCCTTGCACGGAGCAAGATTTTATGCCGTAGAAAGTATCTTAGGAAATTCATAGCTTCATTCCTCCCTAGGACACAGTCCCCAGCAAGGCTTAAGACAGCTGGTTTACCACTTGGGTGTACAAGGGAACTGTAAGAGAACCGGCATTGCTTACACGTAATGCTGATGTTTCTTCTTTACTTTTATAAATAGTGCGAAACAGAGACACCACGTTCAGTGAGTTCCCATCAGAAAACTTTCTCAGATGTGTCAGAAATGAGCTGTACATGCCCAAGAGTGACCATTACGGCTAAGTTTTACTAAAGCGAGTTCTGCTAGAATTCCTTTGCAAATCTGTCAATTCCGCTAGATGGTTTGGCCAGCACAATGGACTCCAGTAAAGTGAAAATGGGGGTTCAATTATCCCAGGAGGGTGCAATAATTTATGTTTTCTGGCACAAGAGAAGGACAACAATCATGAATTCCAATTAGTTCAGGTAGATGGGAAGAACAGGAGGTGACCTTGGCCCAAACTCACTCTGGATGGAGTGGAGGTTCTTCTCGAAAAGCAACCTTGGGTAGAGTCAAGATCCATGTCACTAGAGCTCATGGAGTTTCTGTTTTCTTCCCCTCCCTGCCAATTGCAGAGGTGTTCTGGCTGTCAGCGAGTCGGGGCGACAATTGGCTGCCGTCACAAGGGGTGCACCCAGATATTCCACTACACATGTGCCATCGATGCAGGTAAGCGCCTTACAGGTTGGAGCAGTAGGTAAAGAATTGTGAATAATTCTCCCTTCAAGCAGGGGTGTCCTCGGGGTGTATATCGGGGTGAAATCCAGCAGGTTCTGACAGGTTCTGGAGAACCGGTAGCAGAAATTTTGAGCAGTTCGGAGAACCAGCAAATGCCATCTCTGGCTGGCCCCAGAGTAGGGTGGGAGTGGAGATTTTGCAGTATCCTTCCCCTGCCACGCCCACCAAGCACCACCAAAGTCCCACCTGTTTTTTTTATGTGTGCCACGTGTGCACCGAAAAAGCCAAGCAAGTTTCAGTCATGCTAAGGTTCTTTTCCAAAAAGCAACTGGAATTTCTTGGGTTTTTTTTTTTTCTTAAAAATTTTTCAGTTTGCATCCAAGAAGCTTCCTCGGTTCTTCCTCAGTTTTTCAGCTCAGAACTGAAGAAGCTTCTTGGATGAGAAGGGAAACATTTTCAAGGAAAAAACCAAGAAAGCCCACTTGCTTTTTGGAAAATCACCTTTGGGACAACCAGGACCTAGATGGTTGAGAATCTCCGTAGACAGCGAGGGCAGCTAGCATCTTGGTTTTTTGTTCTGCCCAGCTTTGCCTTCAAGGTAGACCAGGTGAGGAAACAAGATAACTACCTGGCTTCCAGAAATGCTATTTTATCGTTATGGGGCATCACAACAGAATCTTGAAAGGCTGCCAGATTTTGCCTTTGATCCTCCTTACACCAAATAGAAGCAAGGTGGAAAGATTTTGAGTTTCTTTCTCCTGCTCCTCCCCTCCTCGGACTGAGCTGTTTATTTCCCCTTAACGGCTCCTGCAGACGTTCCTCAAGGTTATCTCTCCATTCCTCTACAGGAACTGAGAACACCTCATTCTGAAGCCAGTTATTTGAAATCTGGGAAGGGAGGGAGAGAGAGAGAGAGAGGCACCCTGCATCACAGGGCAAAGAAGGAGGAAATTGGAAAAAAGACATGCAAGAGGGGGCTTCAAAAATTTTAGCAAGGGGTTGCTGGGTAGGTGTGGCCATGCTGGGCGTGGCCTAGTCGGCCTCCTGCACCACAGCCGGGGGGGATGTTTTTGGCCTCCCTAGGCTCCGGAGGCTTTTCTCCAGCCTCGATGAAAACGGCCTCCCCAGGCTCCAGAGGCCCTCTGGAGGCCAGAAAAGGACCCATTTCTGGCCTTCCCGAACTTCCAGTAGGCTCATTTTTCGTCTTCCCCA